>NC_056737.1:289050888-289113388 GCF_019279795.1 Protopterus annectens
AACAGTATCTATACATCTGAATTTAAACCTATGTGTTTCAAATTCCATTATGTTTAATATATAAAGCATTAGTCTGCACCTTCCTATTTATTTCTGATTTGTGTTCTATGATGCGATCTTTAAGCCTTCTTGTTGTTTTTCCTACATAGAACGCATTACACTGCATGCAAGTAGCAAGATATACTAATTTGGTTGTATTACACGTAGCCATACAGTGAAATTCAAATCTCTTATTTGTAACAGGGTGTTTAAAATATTCATCTGCTTCCAGAACATCTATACAACAAGTACAATTATGACATTTATAAGTGCCTAGCCTGCCTTGCACTAACTTCTGTTCTTTCTTAAAATCCTTATAACATAACATAGTCTTAAGTGCTTGATGGTTTCTATATGCAAACCTAGGTTTTGGTCCAATCAGCATTTTAATATCTGGCATAGCCATTAATATTAGCCAATTTTTTTCAATTATCTTACAAACTTGGTATGTGTATCCACTGTATGTGGTCACATACCTAATTTTATTCTCATTCCCTATCCTTCGTGTCATCGGTTCTTGTTCTATTTCTGGTAATACGCTAATAAATGTAGGTTTGTAATCATTTGTCCTACCCTGAGTTACCTCTTCACAAATCTTATTAATAATGGCTTCTGCATGGCCACTCTTCATGAACTCTTCTTTCATTCTTATAACTTCTGTTGCATATACCTCATTTTCTGTTGTTAATCTACTTACCCTAATCATTTGTGATTTGACTATCCCTCTAAATATATGCGGTGGGTGCATACTAGTTCTCTTCAGGTATCTCATTGCATGAACATCTTTTTTATGGACCATTGTTTCCACTTTGTTATTTTTTTTATACAATTTAACATCTAGGAATACCATACTATGTGATGAACAATTCATTTTGAATTTAAAAAAATCCGTCGTATTGTTCAAATATGACACATATACTTGCAACTCATCCTCTGTTCCATCCCAAGTGAAAAAACAATCATCCACAAACCTAGTATAACATCTCACATGTTTGTTAAGTGCATTACTTTTACTTAAAACATAATTCTTCTCCCAGTAGTATAAAACTAGATTTGCAAACGTGTTCACCACAGAGGTCCCCATAGCAACACCTGTTAATTGCTTTTTTGGGATATTATCAAAAATAAATACATTTTTAGTTAACACCAAATCTAGGAGCAGACATATATTTTCTACCTCACATGGTTGCATAGTAGAGTCCATTAACAACAACCTTCTTACTGCTTCCACACCGTAATCAATGGGTATAACAGTAAATAATAATTCCACATCAAGCGTCACAAAGATATAATCATCAGGAGCATTTCTATACCATGTATTCAGTTTCTGTAAAAAATGTGTCGTGTCTTTTATTATACTACTACATTTGGGTAAAATCTTAGCCAGTTCTTTTTGTAAATATTTCGAGATTGGTTCAATCACCCACCTTTTTCCTGAGACAATAGGTCTCAGTGGGGGGTCTTGTAATGATTTATGTATTTTTGGTATCCCGTAAATCTGTGGTATTTTGGGACATGGAACAGAGAAGTAATTCAACAATTCTAATGATATATCATTATTCAGTTGCATATCATATATTGTCATATTTACTTGCGTTATCTGGTCTTTTACTTCCAGAAATGTTATTTTCTTGAATGTATTGGTATCAGAAAGAAAATTATTAAATTTATTCATATAATAAGCTCTGTCCATTATTACTGTAGCCCCACCCATATCTGCCTGCTTAATAATTATCTCATTATCATTTTTCAAATTGATAAGGGCTCGGTATTCATCATAAGTTAAGTTGTATTTCATTACATTCTCATGTTTCCTAGCAAATAGAGACCTTAGTTCTATCTCTACTATATTTGTCAATGCTAATATAACCGGAGATAGTTGTGGAATAAGCACACTCAATTTTTTACAAGCAGAGTTGCTAGAAGTAGAGTTTGCAAACAACAATTTTAACATTAAATTCCTTGCAAATAGCTTAAGGTCAACAATTGCATTCACTATATTGTCCATAGCAAAGGGTACAAACTTGAGTCCTTTGCCTAATAATTCAAAATGTTCATCAGAAAAACATCGCTGAGTTAGGTTTACAGTACCTTCCCTGATCCATGGTGTAACTACACTCATCTGCGAGGTGTTTTGTTGGTTTTCTTCGGGCTGTCGTTTTTTCTCTTTGCCCCTTGCAGCGAATGCTGTTGTACTGTCTTTAACATAGGACTCCTCTCCGAATGGGGCTTGTACGGTATTACCTTTTCTGGTTGCTTTAACCGAAAAGGTAAAAAAGCTGATATTTCCGTTTGTCTCTTTCCCTTAAGTTCAGTCGTCTGTAGTGTCGAAAATGATGTACTGGACGTATTCACATTTCTGCATTCTGCAGTTAATTCCATTACAACCTCATCTCCTTTCGATGCATCTTCCCCACGACGTTGAGACGTAGCTGTAGCTACGCTTGATGCACATGCTTGCTGATTGGTTGGCGTCTCTGCTGTAACGAGCGGCACATTGAAATCATCCAGCTGATCTAATGATCTAGTTACAACTCTATTGCCTTCACTTTGCTGCGGTTGTTTGCTAAATGTATTAAAACGTTTATATTCAGCTTTCGGCCAAGAAAAGATGTGGCCATTTTTAAAGTCCTCCATGTCTCGCTGTAATTTCCATTTTTTCTTTGCTTCTAACCTAGTATCCATTAAGTGCACTTTTTCTATAAAGGCTTGATAGTAGTCATTAGAGCTATCACCCTTGAGCATCTCTAGAACCTGTCCTTCACATAGTTCTATTTCCTCCATCAAGGTTTTCTCAACATTTTCAAAAAAGTTTTTCATAAGCCTCATGTAGTTAGCATTTAATTCCAGGTTAAGCTGCTGCCACTTTACCAACAAATCTTCATAGACATTACCATAGGAGGGCATTTTCAACACTCGTAGCCCCCGTGGTACAATACCCAGTTCTAGGTATGCCAAAAAACTAAACCTTTGCCATTGAAGCTGTTTGTAGTTATTAACTTTCTTCTCCAACACATTCAGCAACTTGTTTAGTTCATTCATATCTTTACCTATGGCCATGTCTTGAGGATTCCCCACCTGGGTTTGAGTCTGTAGTAAGGGATTATTAGATTTTGTTAGCAGTCTCTTAATAGACGAAGTCATTCTCAACGATCAATTTTCAAATGCAAAAGGCTGGTTTGATCCCCTCCTAGAACATCCACTGTGACACCAGGATTATGTAAATTAAGCGAAAAAATCGTTATCGGAACAGTTCATACATAACCAGCACTTCTTATATTAGCAACACCTCTCATTTGTCATTTATAAAGCAAGGCAATAAGTCACTAGCTTATGTTATACAGTGCGTGATAAAGTAATTATTACATTTAGATTAGCGAAACAAGCATTGTGTTAAAATTTACTACATAAAAAGGAATCTTATAAGCCAGAAATTAACATTTAGCCAGGGATACATGACTTTTTATTGAACCACTGCATACACACATACACACACACACATACACACACACACACACACACGCACGCACACACACACACACACACACACACACACACACACACACACACACACACACACACACACACACACACAAACACACTCTCACACTAGCACTTTCTTTTCTACATCTCTCATTTTTTTTACATCTCTTGGAAGTTAGAAGTTACTCTCATGATTTGAAATTATGCTGACTAGCACAGGATGTGATTAAGACTGCAACATCATCTAGCAGAGAAATGTATGCATAAAGACTGAAAAGAACTGAATGCAATGAAATGTAATACATGTCTAAGGGAAGCACAAATCCAGCTATTTCACTTATGAAAAAATCTCTTACAGCAAAAGCAGAAATGTTAAGTATCAGAAAGAAACATGAGAGGGCAGTTAACTTCACAAAAGTAATTTCCTGTCATCTTTACAGTATGAACCTGTAAGTGAAGTTTGCCATTATACTGAGTTATGACTTCTGCAGAGAATAAAAATTCTGGAGAAATCCCTAAGTGGTACAATAGTTATTTTTATTGCTAGAGGTTTTCTTCTCACCCACATAACTAAGAAAATCAACTGTATTGTTCTCATACCTCTCAACTGTCCAGATTTTTGCAGAATGTCCACATTTTTCCCTCATATTTTTGGTCTATTCCACATAAAATTTGTGGTTTTCTGACAAATCACTGAAGATTGAAGACACTAATTAATGATATACATTTGAGTTTCAGACTTCATATCATTAAACAGCTTAAAGAAAATGAATGCTAACACAAATTCTGTGGTTCTAGGAACTTTGTAAGTTTATAAGAGCAATATTTAAAAGCTGCCCCTATTTTTGGGCCTTTGTCCTCCCATTATTTTATGCTTTGTCCAGATCTCTTGCTCTAAGAGGTTGAGAGTTAAGATTGTTCTTACTGCCTGGTGCTTTTACAGACAATGCCCTTGATGGCCACAGAAGCACAGAATATTTAATAATGTTGTGAGAGAGAGTGTGTGTGTGTGTGTGTGTGTGTGTGTGTGTGTGTGTGTGTGTGTGTGTGTGTGAGAGAGAGAGAGAGAGAGAGAGAGAGAGAGAGAGAGACAAAGAAAGGCAGATATAAACATACATAAATTATCAGCCTGTGATTTAAAGGATCTTTTGAATGTTTTTAAGTAGCATTCTTAGAAAAGGAGGATTTAAACTATCGTGAATGTGTCAACATATTGGAAAAAAAATTAGCTTTGATTTTCCAAATGTTGTAAACCCAAACTTGAAACTATATGTTGGTCATCTTAAATATTTCACAGAGAATTAGACTGATAAGACACTGTCTATTACAACAATCATGAAAAATTAATAAAATATATCATAACATCTGTTTAACTTCTTTCTTACTGAGGAATGGTGTGTGAAGTCTAGATGCAACAGATTATGACTTTCATCATAACTGCAACTTGCACTGAAGATTAAATCTGAGTTGGCTGAATCAGCTAGTGTTGGGTGGTAAATAACATGCATGCTGCCCCATAATCCTTTGCAGACTAAATCGAATGGCCTAGCATGCATGCAGAGTGCTGTATCTGGAAAGTATTACCCTACTGACCTTGCCCATCCAGGGCAGTATAAGGTGAGGGCTATCATTGTAGCTCTGTTTCTCCATATACAGCAGTGCAGCACATGTACCTACTGATACACGTATAGGACAAGAGTATTACCACAACAGGGAGAAATGTCTGACAACTGAAAACACAATACAGCACCAGCCAAACATCTGAACTTTCTTCTTGGAGTTACAAAAATTTCCAGGCTTTGCTTTCAACAGAATACCCTCAACCTGCATGTAACTAGGAAGGAATAGAGTGAAGAGCAAATGGTGGTATTGTCTCAGGTCAGATGATATGAACCTTGGACTATCATGCAGAAGGAGTTAACTATACATCTCCTAAATGTCCAAAGAAGTTATAGCCATCTTCATTCATCCTTTATTAGGTCCATCCTTGAATATAGTGTAGCCTTCAATGTGTACCTTCCCAAGAGCCTAAATCAGCTTGAGATACCTAAACATTTCGGGAAGACTAAAAGCCCTGCATATTGACTCCTGAGGGGAGACCTGCCATTTGCCTTCTGTACTATGTCTAACCCAGCACTCATTGAAAATGCCTTCATGTAAATAGAAATAATGACAAAGTGACTACTCATTCTAAAGACTTAAACCTATACTTCTTCTTCTTTCGGCTTTTTCCCGGTTAGGGGTCACCACAGCGGATCACCTGTCTGCTCATGATTGTCAGTGGAGTTTTTACTGTGTTGAGTTGCCAGCCCAGCGACCAACCTTCCACAGAACGCACACACACAAGCACGCATGCACTCAAGCCTAGGGCCAATTTAGAGTGTCCAATCCACCTAGAGCATGTAAACCACAAATTCTTGAACTTCATGGTTTGTTAAATCTTCTTTCTTTTCTTACGAGTTCTATATATCCAGTCTACTTCTTCAAAAACTGTAAAGACTTAAACCTATACACTCATATCAAAAACATATCATGACAGACACCTAACCCATTGTATTCCCCATTTCTTTAATAGGCTACCCTTAACTATCAAGCAGAATACCTCCCTAGCAATCTTTTAAACCAGTCTGGATAATATGGGAGACAACAAATTTTCTTTGTAGATATGTGGAAAAAGTCTACTTAATGGGGCATTGTTAGTTTCCCACCAGTACAGAGAGATGTAGGTAAGCTTCTTGGAGGTCTCCTTTGGCTGTAAGCTTAGTAAGAACCTATGAACCTTTGAACTTATGATGCTATTAACTAAGGCCTTTGCTAGCAAATCACAGGCATAACAAGAACATTTGAAGAGAAAAAATGGATGCATGGAGGTGCTGCTCACTGGAAAATAAATATATCCGAAGAGGGAATAGCTCATATGTTGAAAATATAAGTATAGCATGGGCAGAACTGAAATGATGAAATATACCTATATTTAACTAGAGATACACACACACTCGTGTGTGTGTGTGTGTGTGTGTGTGTGTGTGTGTGTGTGTGTGTGTGTGTGTGTGTGTGTGTGTGTGTGTGTATATATATATATATATATATATATATATATATATATATATATATATACATACGCACAGGATACTTTATTGAAGCTGGCAAATGATAGCCTCAGATACAAAAAATGCCTTGATTAAAAGAACTGTTACTGACAAAGGTATACCTTTAATCAAAATAACACAGTTCATAATAAAAATAATGCAATTTGGAGGTATCATCAAGTAGGTTTATAGTTTTTGTTGGAAACAAGAAGCATTTGACTATGGTCTGGTTTAATTTATCCTTTGGTGAGTCTTTATTCAGTTGTGTAATCCAGTTTAATCTCATCTCTTTTGACTCAGTTAACTATAATCTCCATTTTAGTAATGGCAACGTGGATAAATGAAGCTTTATCAGTAAGTTATACTTTCTGCTTTTTAATGTTCCAAATTGAACTATTTCTTATTTAATGGAAGTCTGGATTTTGATAAGACACTGTGATAATGTGCTACAAGTGCTATAAACAACTGAGTACCACATACACAATATCATGTTATAGTCTAGAAAGAGCTACAGACCATCCTCATGACATGCTGTTATAACCTATAAACATGAACAGAGCACCCTCACAACACTTTGTTATGGAAAAGATCAGCCTCAATTCATTTTCCATGGGATTCAGAGAACATATCTCCACCTGTATTAATTGCCCATCATGGGTTTGTGAATTAATGTGACAGCCAAAAATTCTGATTAAGAGGCATGGAGGGGGGGGTCATAAAGGTTAACAAGGTTAACACATGTATACCCTGAGGTAACTTTTCTCAATTCCAGAACAGGCCTACCACAATGTTTTCATTCAGAAAGGTTACTCAGAGTATACACAAAATATACACCTTGTGGTAACCTGTATGAATTCCCCATTGTCTCATCAGTGACTCATTACCATGACTCTGATTTGAACACTGAACTGCACTGCCATACTAATCTATGCTAGTGTTCTCCCTAGCAACTCATACTTTGAGTTAACGAAGGCAACCCTTACACATAAACATATATCTAGAAACCCATGTACAGACAGATATTCTCACACAGTAACCCACATCTACTTATCCCACAAAGACCACACTGCACTTACTCACTCTTATGGAAACACTTTCTCGTGCATCTGCATGCATACCCCAATACAAACATATCCAGACTCCTGATCCCTGTCTAGCATACCGTGACCACATAGACAAAATGCATACATACATATCATAGGTTCATAGAAGGTTACTAGGCTAATGGCCCTAGAGCCCTCACCAGCCTAGCCATATATATTCTGAGTTGCCTCAATTGTCACTGGTTAGTTGAGTGTAGTTTGCATAGGTAAGAGTCTATGGTAGTTATTACCAAATTCTTCTGTCCTGGAGGGACATGGGCACCACTCCAGGAGTAAATTTGTGATCACTCATCCATTGATCTAGGTTGTGTTTGAAGAGGGTCAGGGATGGTCTCTGTTTCACCTGAACTGGAAGCTTGTTCCAGAGAAGTGGCAGTCTCTGGGAGATATCTATCTCTCCAGCTTCAGCTGTTCATGTCAGAGGCTAGGTTAAGATCCCTGGAGCAAATGACCCTTGTACAGTTTGATATACAAATGTGTAGCATTTCCATCAGGGACATGTCAGAGACTGCCCTGTAAGCTAGGCACAGGTCACCCCTTAGCAACCTGTAGGATACAGAATACAGTGACAGGGCATCCAGTCTTCCTGCATAAGACTTGTTTTGTGTACCCTGTAATTTCTTGGTGAGAAACCTCTATGGTCTCTCCAATTGTTCCAGGTGTCTGGTGAGATACATGCAAAAGGGAGCATTGTACTCAATTACTGGTCTGATGAGGGCCGAGTATAATGGAATAATAACACCCTTAGATTTATATGTGATACCTTTACTTATAAGATGTGCCACATAGAAGGACTTCCTTACTACTGTGGATACTTGATGGTCAAAGTTCAGATTGCTATCAAGCTGAATACTCAGATCATGTACCACTGGATCTATACTTAGGGGGTGCTGTCTAAAATGTAATTAGCAGGGATGTCAGCTTTCCCAAATGGAATAATAATGCATATTTTTGCATTTTGCTTTAATCTGCGGCTTTGGTACCAATCATTTGTCTGTGTATATTAACATCATTGAGGGACTCAATGATAGCTCCCAATTTGCAGTTGTCAGTGAACTTGGTCAACCACAGGCCATCCAAGTTTGTCTGGACTTCTGAGAAATAAATTCTGAACAGTAGGGGGCACAGCACAGAACCCTTTAGTATGCCACTGGTGACTGGTCGTTTGCTAGAGGTGAAGTCACCCATTTTGACAGTATATGTCCTGTCAGTGAGACAGTTGGATGGCTGCCCATCTACTAATGAATGGGTTAATTCTCAATTGGAAGCATTTCTCTATAATACCTAAGTGTGAGATTGTGTCAAATGCCCTGCCTAGGTCAAGTTAGGTGGTATGCACTGTCTTTCCCTTGTCCTGGACCTTGGTGACTTTCTTGAAGAAGTCAGCCATGTTTAACAGGCATGATCTACCTTTAATGAATCTGAAGTGGGTTGGGTCCAGAGTTTGTAATTACCTGCATGCTTGTTAATAAGGTCCATAAAGATTCCATGACCTTGCAGATCAGGCTAAACAAGCGTGTGGGCTTATAATTCCCAGAATCAGTTAATGATCCCCTTTTGTGCAGAGGGATTACTGTTGTTGTCCTCCATTCCACTGGAGCATACCCAGTTCACAGACTGTGGGGAAAAAGGAATCCAAGTGGGTCTGCTAGGTCATATCTTAACTTGTTAAAAGGCAGCCTGGGATTTTGTCTGCTCCCACTGATGCTGTGAGTTTGGCCTTGGAGAGTGTCAAGATTACCTGCACTCTTGAGATAACAGGCTGAGGAATGATGGTAGGTATCCTTTGGGAGATGACTGGAGAGGACAGGTGGGTGAAGTTTGCATGAAATTTGTCAGCTAGCAGGTTGGCTACTACCTCTGGTTGGGTATGGGTGGTGTCATCTAGAACCAGATCAGCGCATAGCTGGATATTCCTTTTCAGATTCTGGACATAGTTAAAGAATGCTTTGTGATTATCCTTAGCTAGGGAAGCTATTTTTGCTATTGGCTATTTTTATAACATGCAATCACACACACACACACACACACACACACACACACACACACACACACACACACACACACACACACACATGGCTTCAGTGCACTTACTTGCATCATGATTCCTCCCATAGCAGTGAATGGGTGACCCCCAATGTTTGATGGCATTCATTTCTTGCTACCACAGTAAAGTTTTACTAGACCAAGCAAACTGGGAGTCACAGACATTTCCAGGGGAGACTACATGGCTAAAAAGCATCAGCCATTGCTCTAAGATGCTTAATTAGCATGCAGGTTTGTCTAGCAGACATCTCTCTATGCTAAGGCCCACATGAAGGGGACACCTCAGCAACACAGTGGTCTAAGAATTCTTCCTCAAGTTGTGCCCCTCAAATAAATCAAAGCTGAGAAGGGAAAAAATATCTTCTACTTTTAAAACCTGTAGCAAGCCACTTGCTACATTTATAGTAACTAGCTTGCTATAAGATATACAACATATGAAGCAAGTGCTACAGTCCTGCCAGCAAAAGCAGTTCACCATTTTTGTACTGGCATTCAGAAATGCCAGTACAGAACTGAATGCCTACACTGCACTACTGATGATCGGCATCTGCCAGCTCCAGCATTTAACACCTCGAACCTGGGGTGGCTACTCCTTCACTCCATCTTAACTATCCATCTGCTGTAATGGTGTATTAACAGCAACAAACCACATATATAGCACACTGTTATGGTCTATGAATAGCCATAAACCACTCTCATAACATTTTGCAATGGTCCGCAAATAGCCAAAAACTACCCTGATAGCATTCTTTTATAGTCTGCATGAATATTC
The DNA here is from genome assembly GCF_019279795.1 of Protopterus annectens. Classification (NCBI taxonomy): domain Eukaryota; kingdom Metazoa; phylum Chordata; order Ceratodontiformes; family Protopteridae; genus Protopterus; species Protopterus annectens. The sequence continues at coordinate 289,061,421 of NC_056737.1, forward strand.
ACAAAGCACCCTGCACCATTCCGTTATGGTCTATAAGCAGCTATTAACAAATCTCATATCATTCTGTTATGGTTCTAAATGCCAAACCAAAATGAGTCTTTACTAACTTCTTCCATCCGTTATTACATACATTAGGAACAGAGGCTTCATCAGGCTTGTCTGATACTGTGACTATAAATGGCAATTAATTCTGAATGCTTATAAAAGGTTTGATTCAAACCAAAATATAGCTTTTAAATGTCATTTGAAAAAAAGAAAATAAAAATATCTCCCAACATGAGAATATTAAGCAGTACTTTAAGACAGAAGTTTTAATGTAGTTTCTAAAATGCACTTCTATGTTTTGTTTCTATTGTCCAATTATGAAAGTCATGTGAAAGGTTGTATGATTTAAGAATTCATAAGCAAGATAAACAGTGATGGATTCAAGTCTGATGAGGTCTCTGCTCCTACTGCATATAATAAGAGACAAAAAAGTTACCAAGATTTTAATAAATTATCAGTTTGCTGTTTTATTGTATTTTCGAATCAGAAGTCTAGTTTTTGTTTGTTTTTTAACTTGGCAAGAGAAGCAGGCTATTGTGAATTTCATGGTTCTTAATAAATCTAGACCACCCTCACAACTCTGCTATAATATATAGACATATATGTATATATGGTTTACCTACAGGTCTTTATAGCATTGTTGGTTGAGTGGCTTTAAGTTGTAAACTGAATGCTGTGGTTATTTTTATTACAATCTGTTGTACTGCGTGAGCCAGCAGAGTGCTTTTCAACAGATGTTGCCCTTGTCTCTAGTGTTGTTCAACCAGGGGGTTGGCATGTATAATTTATAGGGGTATGGGAGCCAGAGCTCAGCACACGGAGGGTGCAGGCAGGCTTGTCCCCCTGCAAAAAAAAAAAAAAAACATATATATATATATATATATATATATATATATATATATATATATATATATATATATATATATTTTTTTTTTTTTTTGGGGGGGGTGGAAGTTTGACTGACCATTTTTGTTGTTCAATTTTTGTAATAGGGTTAAAAAGATGATTTTGAAATTTGATGAATTTGAAATTATGATTTCATCATAATCAGGTAAACCTTAATAAAGAGACACAGTCTACCACCACAGCATTCTGTTATAGCCTGTAAACTACCATGGGCCACCATCATAACATTCTGTCCTAATTCAAGTTCCACCATAACAGCATTCCATTTTGGTCTGTAAGCAGCAAGTTTCAGCCAAAAACATTTCTGTTTTGGTCTCTAAGCAGACCACCATGTAACATTCTTTTATGGTATTCAAACATCCCTGAAACTTCCCCATAAAATTGTTTAGGGGTCTGTAACTACTCAGTGATCGCTTATTATATTCTGTTATGGCCTATAAACAGCCATGAATCACCCCTAAAACATCCTGTTATGGACTACAAAAAGTCAGTGACCACTGTTCTGTATTACTTACTTCCTAACTTTTTCCAGAAACCAATAATTTTATTTACTTTTTATAGTCTTTCATTATTGTATTCCCTACCTCAACCATCAAACACCTCCCTTATTTCCCCTGGCTTGCAGTAGCCACATTATCTGGTGGGAATGAAAGTCAAGGTTAGTCAAGTCACCATTCCTGCAGGATTTTGATTTGGTTCCCTTGTTTTGCTCTATTCCTAACCATATCTAAGCAGCTAACATGCAGTGGTATCAGTCTGGTGCATGTGTGCATTGTACTATACACACTCTGTCTCTCACACACACACACACACACACACACACACACACACACACACACACACACACACACACACACTACATATGAAATGCCAATGTATTTTTATCGATGCTTGATTTTCAGCATCAAGCACCACCTTTATGTGACTCAGGAAGAAAGAATGGGACCGCCTAGGTTTGACAAAGCAGTGTATTCTGCTGGTGACTGTAACAAAGATTTACTATGGAAAGCCTTCCATTTATTCAGTCACCTTTAAAATTTTTATAGTCATGTGGGCATCTGTAGAGATCAATAGTCTTTATCTGGTTAAGTGTCTTGCAAGAAGTGAAAGCCTCCTATGGGAAGCACTAATTTATTATCTGATATAAGGAAAGGAATGCTTTTCCCATGTTTTTTTTTCCATAGGTTCATAGGTTCACAGGAGGTTACTAGGCTAGCAGCCCTAGAGGCTTTACAAGCCTATCCATGTTAATCCTGAGTATCACCATTTGTTCCTTTTTGGGTAGTTAAGAACAAATTTATGAAATGAGCGGGTCTGTGATCAACACCTGCTACCTCTCTCCATGAGGGAAAAGGGTACCACCCCAGGGGTGAATATGGGGTCTCCTCATCTAATTATCTATGCTGTATTTGAATAGAGTCAGCAAGGAGCTTTGTTTTACGTGAATAGGGAGTCTATTCCAGAGAAGTGGCAGTCTCTGCAAGACATCTATCTCTCCAGCATGATCTATTAATGTCACAAGCTAAGTTGAGATCTCTAGAGTGAGTGACTGTTGAGCCATTTGACTTGTGGATGTGCATCATTTCCATTGGAGATTGTCCTATAGGCCAGACACAAGTCACCTTTCAGCAGCCTATAAGATACAGAGTAAAGTGAAAGGGCTTTCAGCCTGTCCACATAGGTCATGGTTCGGAGTCTCTGTATTTTCCTAGTGAGAAACTTCTGAGATCTCTCCAGCTACTGCAGGTGTCTGGTGAGATAGATACAAAAGGGTGTATTGTACTCTATTAGTGATCTGATGACAGTTGACTACAGTGAAGTTGTAACATCCCTTGACCCAGATGCTATGCCCTTGCTTATGAGTTGAGCTACATAGAAGGCTTTCCTTATCACTGTGGAAACTGAAACTTGGTGGTCAAAATTCAGACTGCTATCAACTTGTGTTCGTGCACCACCAGATTGGATCTCAATATTGTAATTAGTTGGGAATTCCATTTTGTCAAAAGGCATAATAATGCATTTCTTTGCATTTAGTTTTTGACCGTGGCTTTTGTACCAATTATTTGTTTGTGTTAGCCCTTCTTGTAATATGTTGACACAGTTGGGGTACTCAGTGGTTGCTCCCAGTTTACAATCATCAGCGAACTTGGTAAGCAGAAGGCCATCTACTTTGGCCTGGACTTCTGAGAAATAGATGTCAAACAGAAATGGGCCAGCACAGACTCCTGTGGTACTCCACACGTGACGGGTCTACTGGTGGAGATGGCATCACCAATTTTGACACAGTGTGTTCTGTCAGTGAGCCAGTTGGCTACCCATCTAGTAATGTAAGGGTTAATCCCTATGTTGGAGACTTTTGCAATTATGCTAGAGTGGGGATTTTGTGTCAAAAGCTTGGCAGGATTGTGCACTGTCTTACCTTCATCCATGGCTTTGGTGACATTCTCAAAGAAGTCTACCAGGTTTAATAATCATGGTCTACCATTAACAAAGCCAAACTGGGCTGGATCCAGTGTTTGGAGGTCCTTGTTGATAAGGTCCATTGTAATTCTTTCCATGGCCTTGCAGATGAGGCTGGTTAGACTTATGGGCCTGTAGTCCCTAGGGTCATTTGATGCCCCCCCCCCTTTGTGCAGGGGGATTACTGTTGCTGTTCATTCTGCTGGCACATAGTCAGATTTCAAGGTATGATTAAAGAGAATGCCAAGTGGGTCCGCTAGTTCTTCTCTTTATATTGTTTAGTAAACATCCTGGGATATTATCTGGTCCCATTAAGGCCGTGTTTTTGACCTTGGTGAGTATAGAGATGCCCTCTTCTCTAGAGATACTAGGCAGAGGACTGGTGTCAGGTATGTTTTGGGGTATGGTAGGTTCAGATAGGGGGGTGTCAGCTAGCAGGATGGCGATATCTTCCTGTATAGTATGAGTGATCCCATCTACAACCTGTTCAGCACATAGCTGAGCATTTCCTTTTAGACTCTGGATGTAGTTAAAGAATGCCTTATTACTATCCTAAGCTAGGAATGCAATTTTAGTTTCGTAAATTGCTTTAGAAGGCTTTACAAGATTTCTGCTTTTCCTGTTTAGGCTTAGAAGTGAACTCTTCCTCTGCAGAGTGATATTCCTCTTACTTTTGGACAACAGTTTCTTCCTGTTGTTATATAATCTGTTTATACTTGAAGTTGACCATGGTGGCTTGTTTTTATGGGAAGACCTACTTTTGCAAGCTATGCACCAGTTTGCTAGGTTGTGAATAATATATCACACTGAAAACAGTTGCCCAGGACCTTTCACAAGCCAGGCTCAGAAGAACTGTATTCACCATAAAATGTTCCTTATATGCAAGGGCACCAAAGTCAGAGTAGCTTTATATGTTGACCTGTACATGGCACAGTAAAATGAAATTCCAATGTGGCTGGTGACAACTGTTATTAACTGGATCTTTTGAGTCATGAGTCTACAAGGATAGCCGCTTACTTTCCCAAGATATCTCCATGTATGCTACAAAAATATGAAAACTTGTCAGGGAACCTGTGTGTTGAGAGAAAGCCTTACAAGACTATCTGCAAATATATAGAGCTGAGTATATTTTTCTGTATTATTCTGTATTATAGAGCTAAATTGTTGCTTAGATATCTGTTGTCTTACTGTTCTGCAAATATACAGAGAGCAGTATATATTTTTTTGGTTTTATAATTTGCACTCTGATTCCTCACATCTCTGTTGAAACTTTTCCTCACCCCCACCCTCCCTGTTCTTGGTTGTAGTTTAAATTTGGTGGCTTTTGCAGTGCCCACCCCACTGTAGATTTGATCTAGGACACTCTCCCATTCCCATCTCTTTACCGCATTCTATCTAATAAACCCTTTCTGCACTTGCTTTTAGTCTTTTTTTAATTTAATTAAATTTTTTCAAACTGTGTGTGGACTAATATTGCTACATACTCAAGTGTGCCAACTTGCACTGCATGTGAATTGTTTTTACTACTGTTTTTATTACTTTTCTGAAAAAAAAAAATTGTAAGCCTGTTTCCTACCTTTCCTGTAATTAGTGTTCCAGATACAGATTTGCTGTATCCAGGACTATTTGTAAGCTTCTGAGCCCCCCAAGTTTTTTGTGTTGGAGGGAAGCCTTCTAGCTTATCAGTGGGAGTGGTAAGCACTAGGTAACCTGTCTACCACATAAGGAGTGGTTCTGGCCCAGAAGTTGTAGTTATTGGCCGTTTGTGCAGTCTTCCATCTCTCTCAACTTTTTGATTTGAAGGCCTGCATTTGCACTTGTTTCTGGCCTGTAACTCCTGGGTCCATCTCATTTGCTCACTCAAAAAAAAAAAAAAAAAAAAGTCTGCTTTTACTGTATTTGTGTTTCTTCCTACTTTATTTTTGTTTTTGCGTCATCTTAAAAGTACTCAATTGTATTTATTACTGCTTGGTGTAACTCATTCTAAGCCTTTTAGTTTAAGCACTTGGGCTTCAGACCAGTTGCTTTACATTAAGAAGGTTTGTGGTCTGCACTGTAGTGGCAGAACAGGTAGCTTACATCCTTCTAAGTTGGAAACTGCTGATTGAGGGCTCAGTGTCTGTTATTCTAAAAGTGTATTAATTCTGGTTTAAGCACTTGGGCTTCAGGCCAGTTATTTTACATTAAAAGGGTTCGTAGTCTGCACTCTTGTGGGAGGAGAGGCTGGACTCTGCCCTTCTGAGCTGGGAATTTCTGGTTAAAGCTTATAGTGCCTGCATATTTGAACTGTTTCTTACTGAAATTGGTACACCTTGTTTGCTGTAGCATAGACTAGATCCAGGCCTGCTGAATCTAGCTTTGTTTGTATGCTTGTTGTTTGTTTGCTTGTTATTTCCCTGAAATGCTAATTCCGCCTAAAACGCGGCTTTTCAGCGCTTCTGTGGATCCCTAGTGATATCTGCATTGCTTACTGTACTTATTTCCTTGTTTCACTTGAAAGAAAGTTACTGTTTGTCGTTTTTGCATTTAAGTTACCTGTAGCACATTGCATTTAAGTTACCTGGCACTTGCTCACTAAAGCAATTATATAAGTCAGCACTAAAAAATTAAAAGCACTACACCCTCACAAACTACCCTTAAGTACCTTGTTCCCCACTGGCCTTTTTTTTCAATTATAAAGGAATTCCCAATACTATTCTAGCATGTCCAAAGGTCAGTTGTCAATCTCCTCTCCGGTCCAGCTGGTGAATCTGGGAATCTTGAGGCAATGTTACAACTGCCTCATGTACACAGACAACCCTCTCCTCCTCCCAACAAATTCCAACACATGTGAGAGATGCAACCATATAGCCATACTGGAGGCTAAGCTCTCTCAACTCAGTACTGGCAAAACCAGTCAGGAGGAGAAGGAAACCACACTCACTACAATTCCAGTCTCACATAGATCTACCACGACAGTAAACCAAACACATAAACACACAAAAACATACTCTGAGGCTCTAAATAAAAATCTGCCTAAGCAGCAGAGACCTCCAAAGCAGACACCCAAGCAACCGCTACCCTAAAACAAAACACATGCAACACATACCTCACAAAGCCAGTGTGCCGAACAGTCACAGCCCTTAAGGCTAAACAACACACCTGATACACTTGTAATAGGTGACTCTATCGTCAGGCACACTGACGTCCCGCTCACCAGGCTGAACAAGGAGAAGGTCACATAACACAAGCACTCAGGTCACTCCAAGGCAAGTACAAATATGACTCAGTCATTGTCCATGCTGGTGTGAATGACCTGAGATGTACCTCCCTGGACTACATGAAAAGAGACATAGAGGAGCTCTCTGAGCATGTAGCCCAGGCCGGTATGACCCTGACCTTGAGTAGCATCTTACCCTCACCAAGAATGATGCCACAATATGAAGACAAAATGATCAATTTCAACAATTGGCTTAAGTATTTGTGTCATTCAAAGGGGATCCAATGCCTGTCAGCCTGGGATGACATGCTCGACAAGTCACGATGCTTCGCTAGGGACGGCTTGCACCTGTCACCCCTGGGCTTTCGGATATTGGCAAAGGCTCTTGCTACCCCCATAGTGCTTTTTTTAGGCAAGGCTCAAAAGACAAACCCACCTCCATAGGTATCACAAGGGATAAGAAACTAAGAGTAATGCTACTCAACGCCAGAAGTCTAAACCTCAAGATGCATGCACTCGAAACTCTCCTTAGCATGGAGAACATCGATATCTGTGCAGTAACAGAAACCTGGTTCAAGGCTCCCGAGAGCACCCCAGCACTACCAGGTTATACCTCATACCATGCTTTTCGGCCCCAAAACTTGGACCGAACCACAAAAGGAGGGGGAGCATCAATATTCGTCAAAGATACCCACACTTCCAGGTTGGTGGCACAGCACGAAGCATCAGAGACTATCCATGTGCAACTAACAGTGGGTAAAACTGCCTTCCAGTTTATAGCCTGCTACAGACCACCCTCCCAAACCCAGGAACCCCACTCGGCCTTCCTGAGAACACTGGAAAATATGAAGGTCTCTCCAAACACCATTATATTGGGCGACTTCAACTACCCAAACATAGACTGGGAGCATTACTCTAGCTCCAACACCCTAGCCCAAAGATTCCTAGAATTTATAAACTCAAATGCTATGGAACAACTTGTTACCACTCCCACAAGAGGGGAAAACATACTGGACCTGATCATCACCAACATGGGGACTCTATGCTCCAGACCAGAAGTGTATCCCTCACTGGTAAGATCAGACCATCAACTAATCTCACTGGATATTCACATCTCGACTCCACCCCCTGCCCTGAAAACCACAGTGAAAAACTTCTCTAAAGCAAATTTCACACACCTCAAAACCAAGGTGAAATCCTTCAAAGCCCCCGGGCCTGTGGAAAATATGGCCCAGACTGCAGAAGCCTTTATAAATGCATTCTATGAACACCTTCAGGAATGCATGGATCATGCAATCCCAAATAAAACCAAGACCCAATCCTCCAAAGGCAGACGTCCTGTCTGGTGCACCCCAGCCATAAACAAACTATACAATAGAAGGAGGAAGCTACTACATGATAGAGCAAAATCCCAAAAAGGGAAGGCATCTCTGATCAGTATTAGCAAAAAACTACGGGCACTCATAAAATCGTCTAAGGCCAGCTTTGAGAGAAAAATTGCACAGGACACTAAGGATAATCACAAGGCTTTCTTTAGTTATGTTAGGAACCTGGGTGGGAATTCTCAGATATGCTCAGAGTTAGTCCAAAATGACAAAAAATACACCGAACCCACAGACATTGCCAACATCCTAGCTGACAGGTTCAGCGCAAACTTCTCCCCACCAAAAGGGCAAATATCTATCCCAGCAGAGTGCTGCCCCCCTGACATCTCAGATGCTCAGGTAAGAGCTGCCCTCTCCAAAGCAAAAAACACAGCATCAGTGGGACCAGACGGTGTCCCGGGCTGCGTCCTACATGAACTCCAAGAAGAGCTAAACCCAAACATAAAACTACTGTTCAATCTCAGCCTTACTACAGGATATGCACCCAAAGAGTGGCATACAGCAACAGTGATCCCTCTCCACAAAGGTGGTGCCTCAACGGATCCTGGAAATTATCGCCCCATAAGCCTGACTAGCTTGGTCTGCAAAGCTATGGAAAGGATCATCATGGACTTCATAAATAAAGATATTGGGGACCTACAGGCACTGGATCCTACCCAGTTCGGCTTTGTTAAGGGCAGATCCTGCCTCTTAAACCTGGTTGATTTCTTTGAAACAGTCACCAAGGCCATTGACGAGGGGAAGGTGGTCCACACAGCCTACCTGGACCTCGCAAAAGCCTTCGATACAATACCCCACTGGGGCATTATAGATAAGCTCACCAGCTTAAATATAAACCCCTATGTCACTAGATGGGTTGCAAACTGGCTCAAGGACAGAACCCACATGGTTAAAATTGCTGGAGCCATGTCAGACTCCAAACCAGTTACAAGTGGCATCCCACAAGGCTCAGTCCTGGGACCTCTCTTGTTCGGCATATATTTCTCGGAGGAACAGGCCAACACGGCAGGACTGTGGCTGACCAAGTTCACAGATGACTGCAAACTGGGTGCCATAATCGACTCTCCAGCCGACACAAGCATCCTCCAAAAGGGCCTCATAGAAAAGACAACTGGTGCCAGAGCCATGGCCTCAAGCTAAATGCCAAAAAGTGTATAGTCATCCCCTTTGGCAAAAACAAAGTGCCCACAAATTACCACATAGGTGGTAATCCATTAAGTACAGAAGAAGTAATTAGGGACCTGGGGACCCAAGTTGATAGCAATCTCTCATTTGACAACCACGTGGCCAAAGTGGTTAGAAAAACATTTTATATAGCCCACCTAATCATGAAGGGATTCACATCTAGATCACGGGAGGTCATCATGCCTCTTTACTCATCCCTCATCAGGCCCATAATTGAGTACAATGCCCCTTTTGGGATGTACCTTACCAGACACCTGCAGCAACTAGAAAGACCCCAAAAGTACCTCACCAAGAGGATCAAAGGGCTCAAACAGATGCCATATGCTGCCCAGTTAAAGAAACTCCGGCTCTACTCAGTGGCATACCGCCTGCTCAGAGGTGATCTGTGCCTGACGTATAAAGCCATGTCCAACCCGGAATTAATGGACATGCTGCACCTCAGAAAATCCAAATCCCATCGAGCTACGCTCTCGAGAGACTTGAACCTCAGCACTGAAATAAATAGGACATGCTGGAGGGACAGATTCATAACCCAGAGGCTCCCTTCACTCTAGAATAAAATCCCAGTCCAGGTTAGGCAGAGTCCCTCATTGACTCTCTTCAAGAGGAATCTTGATGAGTGGATGGGAGATCATAGGTTTACCCCGGGTATCACTTCTGTGTCACTGTTAGACAAGAGGCGCAGTATACTAACCTCGAAAAAGGGCATAGCAAAATTAATTTAAAATGGGTGGCGAAAGCCAAACACACTCTGGCTAGGCTTATAAATGCCCTAGGGCAGATAGCCTAGTATGAACCTATGAACCTATGAATGGCTTTAGTAGGTTCTGTGTGATTCATAAGACATTAAATATATAATACAACCTAAACAACATGAACAAGAACTATGTCCCACAGCTGACTTTAAAGACCCAATTTTTCCATGAAAAATTTACAACCCCCCCCCAAAAAAAAAGACAGACATTCTTTGCATTAAGAAAAAAATAATAGGGTTGCATCATGTCCATTCTTTTGATAATGACTCAGGTTAGAGTACTTTAAAAAATTAATACTTTTTTTGCTTTATAATTTATCATTCTAATATGCTTATTAAATTGACACAAATTATTATCCTTAATATTAATATAACAGCACTGTTCACATTATTTTTACAAGGGAATAAAATTATGGAAGGATAGCTTTCAACATGTACATGCCTTCTATGGAAAACTGTGACGTGGGAATCTCACAAAATACTGATCGATGCTGTTTAGGAAACTTACGGTAATCCTTCACTGTAGCAACTCTTATTATGCTGAACTGATGAGTATTATAAATGTAGATCATGGCTCCTAGCAAAAACTGTTTCTATGACCAGATGACGGCTGTCTGGACTACTCCCAAGAGTCAATATCAGCAAGGTCACTTAAATCATTTAAACTCACATTTTTTATATTATACACTTCAGTAATACAGCTGGTGCCTTACAGATCCCCTAAAATGTTAGCATGTCCACAGATGCTGCAGCAGTTTTGACTATAAATATATACTGGCATGCTAACTTGTAAAGATATGGCAGCTGTGCTGCATATCTTTGTATAAGCATGCCTTGCTTCAGGCAGGCTTCAAAGGCAAGAATGAATTCCCATTCCCCATGTATAATAGTGCCAGAATGAAGGCCTGATATATGTGCATTATCAAAGCTTATTTAAAAAATCCAGTTAACATACCTCTTACGCACTGACGTTATTAATATTTCTGTACAACAGGAAGGATATATATATATATATATATATATATATATTATATATAATTTATTTTACTAAGGAAAATGGGCAGTGGTGCCACGGTAGCATTGCCGCCTCACAGCAAAAGGTTCTCTAGTTCGATTTTTAGCTGGAGTGCCTTCTGTGCAGAGTCTCCATGCCCTTCTTACATTCGTGTGGGTTTTCTCCAGGTACACCAGTTTCCTCCAACATTACAAAGATATGCATCTGGAGCGTATCTTCCCAGGGCCCCAGGTGAAAATTGACTTCATTCCAAGTTGGACTTTCCCAGTAAACAAATGTTAAATAATAAATAAAATAAATAAACATGCAAGCATAATGATATTAACAATAAAGCCCCCGATGATATAAAAGAGAAAGAATAGGAGGTGAGAGTGCAAGAAGAAATAAAAAGAAAATAAATGGACGAATCAGAAGAGACCACTACAGATTAGGACTCAAGAGAAATGGCTGCATAGCAGTTGTGTAGATGACGATGCATAGGGTTATCTTTACCAGCTCTGGCAAGGACAGGTCATCATGACACACATGTCATACAGTCCACCTGCTGATACAAGACTTCTCCTACTTGTGAAGCTAAAATAAGAGAAAAATGTTAGTGTTTATTTTAAAAACATGTTCATTTCAAGATGACTTTCTGATTGTGTTAGTCTGCTTTTGATGATTTATTTCCTGCCAACATCAAAAAGTGCCAACGTGGCAGTGTAGAAAGTTCTTTTCTGGAATTTGGAACTTGTGTCTAATATGGGAAGTGGAGAAAGAGAGTTAGGAGATCTTACTTAGCAAAATTAGTGCTGTATTGATTTTTAATTGGTCAGTGATTATGCTTAAATTGATGCACCAATGTTGCACTTGATCAAAAATGATATACATGATTCAAAGTGTTACTGGGGGAGACAGGACCTTCATTTCCCTGTCTCCCACATGCTTGTGTTCTCTGCAATAAATGAGATTTTATTTTTATTTTATTTTACATTTGTTGACCGGGCTAGTCCAACTGGATATATTTCCATTTTCAGCAGAGGCCCGGGGAGAAAAGCTCCACATATAGACAAAAGGAGATACATCATGAGGACAAATGACATAATACACATCATTACCTATATCTAAAAACAGGAAAAAAAAGTGAAAGAATATGGAAAAGGAAATGTAATAAGTTAACCGAAAGAACAGCACTTAACTTTCTAGCGAATCTAAGTAACACAATGTTGAACATTCTAACATGTTTTAATACCAAGGAGGAAGTATAAGATTAAAGAAAGAGAAGCAACAACAGAGAGAGAGCAGATATAAATAGACATATGGTAGTTAGAGAGAGATTCAGGGCCCTAAAGATGAACGATGACGAAGAGCAGTCTGTAAAGGTAGAGAAAAGAAAGGTAAGGGAGGAAGCAGAAGGGACAGATGAGTAGGGAGAGAAACGAGATTAATAGATGGAAATTATTTTAGTCAGGATTAGAGCAGGGACACATCAGTGGCTTTTAAGGTAACTTCTCAGTTTTTGTTTAAACAAAACAGTGGAAGCAATGGAAGTAAGTTCAGAAGGAAGTTGATTCCAGTGTTTTCCAATGGTATTTGAAAAAAGGGAATCACCTGCTAGGTTTTTAGATTTGGTTAAGGTAACTAGTAGTTTGCTAGATGAACGGAGGGAGTTTAGATTAGAGTAGGGGATGAAGAGGTTGGAGAGTATAGGTGTGTTGTGAGGTTGGTAAAATGCTCTATGAACAAATGTGAGTTGGGAAAGAAGTAACATGTTTGATAGTTCAAGCCAGTTAAGTTGCTGCAGATTTAGACAGTGGTGTGTTCTGAAAGGTTTACCAGTAACAAATCTAGCTATATTATTGTACGTGGTAGATAGTTTAGAGAGAATATTTTTCTTGAGGTTAGTATAAATAGGTGAAGCATAGAGAAGAGTAGAAATTAGATGAGAGTGGGCAAGGGTAGCTTTGGCTGAAGAGGTTAAGAAAGTTTTAATTCTATAGAGAGAGCCGAGTTTTCTGTTTACAGATTTAATGGTATTATTGATATGACAATCAAAGGTGAGGTTGTTGTCAATTGTGACACCTAGTAGTTTGGTTGTAAGGTCAGGTGATATAGTAGTTCCATTGCTAGATAGGATAGTAAAGTCTAATGTAGGGGATCTGGTAGTGGGCTTAAAGAAATAATTATGTACAGTTAAGTAGATTATTCTTCTCTTCTGAACTGTGCTGTATGAAAAGTTATTTTGCACCTTAAGATAGTCCAAAAGTGAGCTTATGGGAAAGATATTCTTGAAAATGGACTTCATCATTAAACTATATTTAAGGTGACTGCACAAGGAATGTTCTTTAATAAACATTAATTAGGCATGAAGAAACAGTAACCTGCACATATAAACAGTGCTGGGAGGTTGATAAATGCAGATGTGGTTCAAGTATCCAAGTTTTACTTTTTTGCATGGAAAATTTCATTTCTTCCCATTTGCTGTGAAAAAATTTTAGTCAAACACTGTCCAGTATCTTTAGATTATAAAAGTGTACACATTGTATTTGGCCATATTTTTCCTTTTCACATGGCTCTACTTAACTGTACATAATTATTTCAGCTTTTCCACAGGAGATGCTATGCTGGAGGAATGTGGTAAATGGATAAAGTGGACAGCTGTATCCCAGCAATAGGTTATCACTAAGTGCTATGCCAAGGCATGAGAGAATCTTCAACAAGAACAGACAGTACAACTGCTACTGACATGCCATTTGTTGATCTTGGGCTAATAGGGATGAGAGAGAGAGAGAGACATCAAAGTAATACTACGGGAATGAAGTTGTTCTGATGAACCCCTCCCCTTAGAGCAGACACCTTGGTTACTTTACTGTAATAATGGTGTTATTTATCAACAACTTGAAAGGATGGCAATGGGAGCCAAAATGGCTCCCGCTTATGTTAACTTAGTGGTAATCTCTTGGGAAGCAGACACTCTATGCAAGATTGAAGGTTTTCAATGTATCAGGGTATACAAACGTTACATTGTTGATATTTTTTTTCATTTGGGAAGGGTCAGAATTAGAGCTGGATAATTTTCTTGACAGGTTTAACCAGAGTATCAGTTTCTTAGATTTTACCATCTTGGGTAAAGGGAATGAAGTTGATTTCCTTGACGTTTGTTTGGCCAGGGATCCTGTTTCTTTCAAGTTTTCTTCCAACATTCACAGAAAGAGTACTTTTCAGAACAACTACTTAGACTTCTCTAGCCAGCATCCCCCTTTTATGAAGAGGAATATAGTTAAGGGGCAGTTTGTACGACTTAGCAGGATTGAGAGTGAGGATATTTTCCTTAAAGAAAGTCAGTTTCTTAAATGGTTATTTATAGAAAAACATTACCCAGAAAAATTGGCTAATGACATCCTCACTGATATTATTGTTCACAGGCAAAACAGATATCCTCCCATCCTTAAATCTGGTTTCAGCCCTAAACCCACAGGCTCTTCGAATGAGCATTCCAGATTCCTGCTTCCCATCTCGCTTGATGGAGGGACTATTAGAGAGATATTGTCCAGGAACAGGGGAATTATTAACAGTAGCCCAGATTTGGAAAGAATCTTGGGTCCCAGTCTTAGCTTTTGCTATAGAAAGACTGTGTCCCTGAAGTCAGCTTTTGAAAAGAATACCCCTTTGATTACCAGTCTCTCTTCCCAGGGTACAGGTATGTTCTGCTCTGGCAAGTGTGTGGGCTGCCCTTTCATTATTCAAGGGGATGTTTTCTGTTTACAAAATCCCAAACTAGAGATTTGGTTTCAAGAAGCTTTTAATTCTAACTTCATGAATATAGCCTACTTTGCAGTGTGTTGAAAGTTAAGTGATTGTATTAAAGAACACAGACAAGCATGTTGAAAGAGAGACATTACGAATGCTAAGTTAAAGAATTGAGATGGTAAGTTAAATTAAAGGCAGACACGCCCCCTGGACTCAATGGGAACATTAATGTTATAAACATCCTTAATTGGATTAGATAGGGAGGGCACACGCCCTCCAGAATGTAAATTTTTTTTTTCACTAGTTCTTAATTCATTCCACCATTATTCTGATGAAGTTCAACTGGTTAACAATATTTTAACGAATTAAAGCACTTAATATTTTCATATTTTACAGACTGTTTTTGGATTCTATCTTGTGGATTGTTTGTATCAAACTAGTTTTTAATGAAGAAGGACTTTCTATTTTGAACTATTGGTCTCAGTCTTCTTATTGTGCCAGCTTCCGAGGTATTTTATTTGTTATAGAGTGTAGTTTTGCCTCAAAGACTGTGGACAGTTTTCTTGAGGTATTTATATATATATATATATATATATATATATATATATATATACACACACACACACACACACACACACATATATATATATATATATATATATATATATATATATACACATTTACACACACACACGTACACACACACATATATATATATATATATATTTATATATATATATATATATATATATATATATATATATATATAAAGCTAAACAGGTGATTGAGGAACAGATGGATTTGTAATAAGGAATGGATTTGAATAGCATTAGCATTTTTCAGTTAGACTTCTCTTAGGCAGTCACATTGCAGAAAGAAAAATAGTTGTGGTGATTCTGACTCAAAATTAAAATGGCCTTTGACACTATTATTTGGGATGATTTTAAGAAGGGTTTGATTGAAGCTGGTGATGGTGACATTTTCATCTCTGTATCATACACCACTTCTATTTATTAGTAAGCAGTAGCAGTTAAGGCTTTGTGAATATAGATGGCAGAACAAGACAGGGGTGTCTGTTTTGCCTCTAATTTTCTTATATGTTATACAAATATTGACTCAGGGTTAAAGGAAAAAGTTGATAATATAAGGGGTAAAGAAGGGACTAGCATCTCTGGAGAGCTTCAACTCATTTGTGTTTGTTTAAATGTTGCTACTAGTTGTATGTGGAATGTAGACTACCAGACATATTAGAGGAATTTATTTTTTTTGGCAAACAGTCAGGACAGAAATATTATCCACAAAAATATTCTAATCATTCTAACAGAGGGATGAAGTGAGATTGTTGCTGGCCTGCCTTTGTTAAAGGAAGAATAACGGAAGTAACTGTGTCTGAAAGTATATCCTAAATGAAACAGCACTGTCTCAAAGAAGTAAGATGACCTGAAGGGTAAGTTGTGAAATGTGCTTGACAGATGGGTAAGAAGAACAGAAGGAGATAAAATATTGTTAACATGGTGTTTCTCCTAGATAACATAACTCTTAGCCCAAATGAGAGAAAAACATAATGAAATATAGGAATATGTGAGAAATATATCTAGAGAAGAAAATGTAAAGGCACTGAAGGAATAATCTAAGTCTCAAAATTGGGCTAAGAGGAGATGGAGTGGGCATTCAGTTGCATGACGAAAACTTGGGGGAGTGGATATATAGAATGCTGGAGCTACTAAGCAGGTTATGAGCTATCATTTCCTGGGTAGTGTGAGAGAAATATGGGGAAAAAAGGGGACATACAGATGAAAGCCTTTCTCTTATGTGTATGGAATTTCATGTGCTTATGTGTTTGTGATTAGAGTATCAGGGTTTACAAAGGTCAGGCAAAATATTGGAAGAAATTAAATAAAGTTAAACACAGGGTATAAGATATTAGAAGTAACATTTTCTGCAGTTCACCAAAACCACATTCTACGACTACATTAAGCAATGCCTGCAGGATCCTTTCTTACAAGAATGACAAAGGTATGTTTGCAGACTTAAGCCGAACCAGACAGAGGAGTGGGTATATTGTTAAGAGGTATAATTATGGGAAGAAGCTTGGAATACACAAAGGAAATTGGACCGGAAGGAAATTAAATGATTAGGATCTGGCACAGATGGCACTTGATGTTTAAGAAATAAAAGAATAAGGTGGAAGACTTCTGCTTCTAGTTTGTGGTAAGGAGGCTCTCTCATGCCACTGATGGCATATGTGAACTTGTGTTAAGGTGCAGAGACAGCTTTGAGCCCCTTCTATAGAGTGCATTGGAGGTAGATTCAGCTATTCTCTCTATAGGGGTTTGTCACAATTTTAAGTATTTTATGAATAGCTGATGGTGGGGCTCTGATCCACGCTAAGAACTTTAAAATTGGATAAGTTAATTTCTTCCCTACTAATCTTACCTAGTGTGAAAATTCTTTGGCAAGTTGGAGAATGCAGTGCAATTGTTTTGGACGCTGTATTTCCCAAGTTGTACTATTATTCTTATTATGTCTGTAGAAACTGACTTGCTTTTGTACGATCCATTTTGATATAAATATTGTCAAGAAAGGAAATAACGTCATTACAAATGTCAGTGCTTCCTGTCTGGATTTTAAGCCTTGCTGAAGTGTTAAGCAGTTTAAATAGACAGCCTTTAAAATACTGATTTACAGCTAAAGAAGCAATCCCAAAGGAGTACAGACAAATACATTTCAGTATCCTTTCTAATATAATCATCTTTACAGACTTACATACTAGAAACTCAGTGCTGGTGAAAATAAGTTGTTATATTGCAGTATTGTGAAATCAAATGTTTACATTTTCCATAGGCTTTTATTTTTGACACAGTAGTTCTTATGCAAATACGCCTGATCAAAAAAGAAAACATTAATGAAAACACTGGTGTGATTTTATATCCCAATGAAATGAATGAGTTTACCAAGTTTATTATGGCGGTTTCATTTCAAACTCCTATCTACTTCAACAGATGCTGTAGCACTTAGCCTTTATACATGCGATGTGTCTTTTTTTTCACTTTGTTAACTGGGTTTAGATTCATTAAGGAAATATAATAGTTTTCCGTACTGATTCAGGAGTTAAAACCTGGTTAAGTGCCATGTATCCAGCTGCACAGTATACAAATGAATATTAAAGAAATTAAATATATTCCTTCATAATGCAGCTTGTTTGGAGAACAGAGGTTTTCACAGAAAGCTGTATTATCAGCTGTACTCTTAAAATAGTGAGTTACAATTGTTCATTCGCACTCATTATTTAATAAATATAGTTACCATAAAAAAAGTCATTCCACTGTACACATCATTACAGAAAGGCATCATTAAATCATACATATCAAAGTTGCTGCCTTATCCTGTCCAACAGTTTTACTTCCACGGTCTGTTTTAAAATAAAATCTTTAACCACAAAGAACTAATGTATATAACTAAAGACAGTGACACAAAGGTAAATAAACTAACATAGGAGACCAATGGCTTCAAATTCCCTAAGCCTGCATGACAAGTTTTATGTGCAATGCATCCTGCAAATCCCAGCATGTGTACGAATCACTTGGTGAAAGCAAGTATAAAGCTTATAAAATCCATGTAGAATTATTTTTGGATTTTCTAAGTACCTATAACAAAGTTAATCCATATGGTATGGTTTTGTAAATTGAATGCATGAATCTCTCTATGACCAGTCTGAATCCTTTCACATTATATTACTTCTTTTTTTTAACAGGTTCTAGTTCCCGTGGTCTATTTACCTTACCTATAAGCTTTCATAATCTTTCTAAATTTACACCATGGCTCAAACAGAGTCTCTGCTTCTCAACAGCTTTGACATGCAGCTATGATTGAAGGAATTCTCTCTAGGAAGTGTTGGGGGGGGGGTGACCTTACTGTTTGAGGGTATAGGCAGAATTCCATATTAAGCCACACATTCTAAAGACTGTACTTCACCATTCAATAATCACTGACATGCTCGCCAGAAAGTCTACCCCTCCCATTTGCAAAAAGACAATTGACCCGTTCACTACCTCTTCTAAAATCTCAAATATCTGCAGTCCAAATAGTCAACATGCAGACATTTTATCATAATTTATTTGAAGAAAGTGACAAAAATATTGCAAAAATGTGGTCAGATGGGAATAAAGGTTCAGTAAACAAGCAGCAAATCATTCCCTGTAATAAACAATATCATATTTTCCTCAGTCATGTACTATTTCTTGTAATATATAATGTAACCTTTTTCTTCACTCATATACGATTTCTTATAATATACAATGCAACCTTTTTCTTCACTCATATACCATTTCTTATAATATACAATGTAACCCTTTTCTTCACTCATATACCATTTCTTATAATATACAATGTAAACTTTTTCTTCACTCATATACCATTTCTTATAATATACAATGCAACCTTTTTCTTCACTCATATACCATTTCTTATAATATAAAGTGCAACCTTTTTCTTCACTCATATACCATTTCTGATAATATACAATGTAACCTTTTTCTTCACTCATATACCATTTCTTATAATATACAATGCAACCTTTTTCTTCACTCATATACCATTTCTTATAATATACAATGTAACCTTTTTCTTCACTCATATACCATTTCTAATAATATACAATGTAAACTTTTTCTTCACTCATATACCATTTCTTATAATATACATTGTAACCTTTTTCTTCACTCATATACCATTTCTTATAATATACAATGTAAACTTTTTCTTCACTCATATACCATTTCTTATAATATACATTGTAACCTTTTTCTTCACTCATATACCATTTCTTATAATATACAATGCAACCTTTTTCTTCACTCATATACCATTTCTTATAATATACAATGTAGCCTTTTCTTCACTCATATATCATTTCTTATAATATACAATGTAACCTTTTTCTTTACTCATATCCATTTCTTATAATATACAATGTAACCTTTTCCTGACTCCAGTGACTATTCATACCAATGCAGTGATTTTAGAGCTAACAGAAGTGAAACAGTTTCATAGTAAAATCAAAACAAAACAGTGGATACAAAAGAAACCCTAAGCAAACATTTTGTGTAAAACTGGACACCACAAATGATAGCAGCCATGTAGCCATTTTTTTTCTCTTAGAAGAAGTATTACTATGCATAACCTGTAATATAAAGTGTTATGGAAAATAAATGTTGTTAAGCTACAGTTCAGCTACATTCACTTAATTACTGGATATAAAAGTGTCTTTCAGTATAATTGCTGAGTGTATTGAGAAACCTTTTGGTAGTCTGCAGTCATGTTTAAAGTTTAACCAGATTTAAGCTATTAATGCAACTCTCCATATATTTGTATTACCAGCATCTGCTCCCAATGAATCCCATTAGAACTCTAAAATTCAGAATACTGTCAGTGGAACAAGGTTCATCATTTCTGGAAAGATGTCAGGAAAAAGGTTTCCCTGCATGAACACACTAATCCTCATGAGAATATGAAGAGCAAAGCCAGTCAGTGTGTCTGAGCTTGTACATGCTTTGACATTTTACTACTAAACCTTTTCCCAAAGAAGAAGGGCACTGTTTCACTGACTGTGTTCTGAACCTGCATATATATCACATGATGCACTAGGATATGGGAACAGTTACACTTATTTTTGGTAGATCAAACACCAAATAATTCTGGAAGACAGAACCATGTTTAATTGTAATGAAATACAGGCAGTGCATTTTTCAGCTATCTTTGCAATTTTCTATTACTGAGATATAATATGAGAGAGATTACATTAATTATCTGCTAATAGTTTAATGGAAACATCTCACAGCTCTCAAGACATGCCTTTTAAAAAGGATGTTGCCCACATACAAGCCATAAGACTGCAGCTTAAAAATGTAGATTATGCAGGAAATAGCATACTGGCACTTAAGTATGCCAGTTCAGAATGCCTTAAATTGTAATAACAATGGCTACAATTACGTACCCTAACACAGATAAAAATTCCTGACTGGTGGGGAAGAATAACTGGCTAATTCTCAATTCTTTCTTACACAGTGTGTGCACGTGATGATAGACAGAGAGCTAGAGCTCTTTCTTTATATATATATATATATATATATATATATATATATATATATATGTGTGTGTGTGTATCATCAGCATCATCATCAGCCCCCTTTTTCCCATTTTTCTACATGGGGTCAGTGCATTGTGTTAACTGTTACCAACTCTTTCGATTCAGTGCCACATTCCTGTCTTCTTCGACACTCATGCCTGACTGTCGCAGATCTTCTTTCACACAATCCATCCACCTCTTTGCTGGATGTCCTCGCATCCTCTTACCTTCTTCCTGTCTTTCCCAAATCTTCCTCACCAGATTGTCTTCTGCTTTTCTACATGTGCCCAAACCACCGTAATCTGTTCTCTTTGATCTTTTCTGCAATTGTAGCTGCTTTGGCTTCTGCTCTTATGTCCTTATTTCTTCGTCTGTTCCACAGTGTGCACCCTATCACCTTTCTCAGGCACTTCATTTCCATCAGCTCTAGCTTCTTTAACGGTTCTGCCTTTACTGCCCAGGTTTCTGTACCATACAGTAGTACTCGTCACAATACTGTCTTGCACACCTTACTTTTCAGCTTCTTTGGAATTCTTCTGTCATAGACTATACCTGATACTCTATGCCAGCTGGCTACAGCCCCTCTGATTCTAGCTTTGACCTCTTCTTTCAGACTACCCTTCTCCTCAACTACTCCTCCCAGATACTTGAAGCTGTTTACCTGTTCCACTATCTTCTCTTCTATCTCTATTCTCAGCTTCTTCTGATTTCCCCAATTTGCTGCCATTACCACTATCTTATCTGTGCTTAGTTTCATCCCATGTGCATTCAGATTTGCATTCCATTCTCCTATCCTTTGCTGAAGTTCTAGCTCAGAGTCTGCCTGTACTGCCACATTGTTGGCATACAGCAGCTTTGTTGATCCATCCCCTCCAATGTTTTTACTAATGTAGTCCATCACCAGTATGAACAGCAGTGGGCTCAGAGCTGAACCCTGATGTATGCCCACACCCACTGGGAACCCCTCTGTGAGGTCAAACACTGTCTGTACTTGAGTAACTGGGTCTTTGTACATAGCCTGCACTAATTCTACTAATGTTTCTGGGACTTCAAACTACTGCCGTACTGCTCAGATCAGTTTTCTTGGGACCTTGTCATATGCTTTCTCCAAATCTAGTAATGCCCAGTTGGACTCTCTCCTCATCTCTAGCTTCTTCTCAAGTATCTGTCTCAGTGCAAACATCGGGTCAGTTGTGCTGCATCCTGATCTGAATCCAAACTGCTCATATCCCATCTTACATTCTACTACTCTGCGTATCCATTTATCAATCACCCTTTCCAGAACTTGCATGCAATATGATAGGAGTTTGATGCCTCTATTCTGCCCACATTTCTGGATGTTCCCCTTGTTCTTGTACACTGGCACGAGTATGCTTATTTTCCAGTCATCTGGGATATGCCTTTCTCTCTATTAGTACCCTCAGGAGCCATTTCTCCCCTATCTCACCCAGCATCTTTATCATATCTGCTGTGACCTGATCTGAGTCTGCTGCTTTCACTGACTTCATCTTCCTTAGTGCTGTTCTTACTTCTTCTAGGGTGATCTCCTCTAAATTTCTCATCGTAGACTGTTTTTGGGGCAGTACCGCTTCTCTGGGATTTTCTTCATTCAGAATCTGCTGGAAATACTCCTTCCATCTAACTTTGATGTCCTCTGGGCTGATGAGCAGGATGTTGCTGGCATCCCTTATGAAGGGTGTCTAACTATCTTCTTTATCTTTCTTTCTTTGCCTTGCAACCTGATATAGTTTCTTTGTGCACCTTACTGAGTCACTTTCCAGAAGTTAGTACAGTGCTTCCATTCTCCAATTCTTTGCTATTGTGACTTCTTTCTTAGCTTCTTTGTTAGCCAACCAGTAGTCTTTCCTAGTCTGGTCAGTCTTTTCTGTCTCCCACTTCTTCCTGCACTACTTTTTTCTTTTGATGACTTCCTGGACTTCTGCATTCTACCACCAGCTTTCCTTATGTACCTTATTTCCATACCTGGCTCAGCCATATATCTTTTCTGTAGTCCTAACACATGCTGTTTTTAGCCGCTGCCATTCTTCTTCTTCAACTCCATGTATTTCCTACTCTTCTTGGGGTGCTACAGCCCTGAGTAATTCCTTGAACTGTTGTACTTTTTCTCCAGTCAACTTCCAGGTCTTCAGCCTGGTCTTTGTTGACCTTAGACCCTTCTCTGACCACTGCTTGCAGCTGATTGTAGCAACTAGTGGCTTATGCTGTGGGCTGACAATTTCACTGGGGATGACTTTGCGATCTTGGATTCTGGCGTCTATATTACATAATCGAACTTTAAAAAGTTTGAACGTCATATGGTCAACATCATATGACCAAACTTTTAAAAGTTCAAAAATGTAATAAAAAAAAATAAACCAAAGGAAAAAATCTACCTGAATGGTTTAAGTAGGGGGGCAAGCCCCCCTGCACCCCTCACTCTTTAAATATACCAACTCCGAGATTGCACTACAGTGCAGAAAACGGATGATCGTATGGTGTCGACCATATGACGTTTGAGGTTTTAAGAGTTCAACAATGTGATATAGACCCTGGATTCTGCCCCAATGCCTTTTCCTTACTAGGTGGAAGTCTACCTGATTTGCCTGTTGACTACTCTTGTATGTGATCTTGTGACTGTCTCTCTTTCTGAACCATGTGTTGGCTACTATCAAGCCATTTGCCAGACAGAAGTCTAGAATGGCTTCTCCTTTTTTATTCATTTTGCCCCACCCATGTAGACCCAGGCAATACTCATATCCTGTTCTGTCTGTCCTGATATGTGCATTCAAGTCACCCATTATCAACACCAATTCATGTTGTCCTGCTTTATCTAGTAGGCCCTGCAACCACTGTCTGAATGCACTCTTTTCGTCACTATCACAACCCTGCTGTGGGGTATAGGCTGAGATTATGAATACTGCCCTATCATTACACTGGAGTCTGACTGCATGAGTCTGTCATTAATTCTGATGATATCCTTTACTGCCTTCTGAAGCCTCTCTCTCACCACAATTTCTACACCATTTCTAGCCTGCCCTCCAAGTAGACTCTGGATCGCAAGCCAAGTGGCTTTGCTGGACTGCCCTTCCATCTCATCTCCTGTATACATAGGATGTCCAGCCTCCTCCATATCATCTACTTCCAAGCTGTGTCCTGTCAGTGATCCTACCTTAAGCATAGCAATTCTCAGTTCATGTTTGGCAGTTTGGTTGGTTTTACATTCAGCGTTCGCTCAACAAAGCTATCCCAGGCTGGGCAACTAGACACCGGCAAGCCAGTAGCTTATTGACCCAGGGCTGCTGGGCTTTATGGCAGGCACACACTGGCCAATAGGGGCACATATACCACTCCCACCATTAGCATGGGTCTCTGGCATGGGTCAGAGTAGGCCTGGTCCACAACCCACTTATCACTGGTAACTACCCATGCATATTTTTTGGTGACATTAGTCAACATGACTGAATCACCTAGACCCATATTTACCTAGGCCCATCGAGTAGCTAGCCCTGCCATGGCACACAGTCTGTGATCCATGTTCTCTTATCTTAAGGATACTGTGCACAACAGTAGATGCCCAAAGTGGTTGGTCTGTACAATTCTTCCCCCTATAGGTCACCATGTAGAGTCTGTGCTGCTGCCCACAGTTCCATTCAATGGTGAGTTTGAGATGGAAACACTCAGCATGTTTCTTGGGCATGGGAGAAACTCCACAGAGACACAGGGAGAACATGCAAACTCCAAACAGGCATTGGTCAGAGGTCAGGATTGAACCTTGTACCTTGTGCATGGGAGGCAAAGACCTCAACCACTACACATTCATACACAAGTTAATAATAAATAATCACCATGGGTGGCTGCAGTGGGAGATGGGAGGCTGTGGTGGTGCAGTGGTTAGAATTGTTGCCTTACATCAAGAGGTTCTCTGGTTCTATTCTTGGCTGGGGTGCCTTCTGTGCAGAGTATGCATCTCCTCTCTGTGGTCATGTGGGTTTCCTCCAGGTGCTCCAGTTTCCTCACACATTCCAAAGACATGCAGTAGGTGGATTGGACACTCTAAATTAGCCATAAGTGAGTGTGTATGTGTGAGTGAGTGGTACAAATGAAATATCGCGGCAGAGCTAGCCACCCAGCGGTGTAAACCTTGGCTTGAGATGATTGTTACTGTTGAAGTGACACCCCAGCCCCATGTGCAAAATGTGAAAAGGGGTTGAGGATGGATGGGTGGTTGGATGAATCGCCAGTGAGTTTGATCAAAGCACAAAACATTGAACAAACTCACTGGAGATTACCATTAATTGCCACTAAAATCATCATCAAAAGTAATTTCAAATGCAGACCAGTATGTTATATTTCTAATTATGAAAGGTAAACAGCTTTTTTTATTTGGGGACTCCCACAACCAAAGAAATTAAATATACTAAACTCCAGGTTTGCACAAACTTGAAAAAGAGCAAAAATCCTTGAATCATGTTAACAGTTCTTAGTATTTACCCTGACCATTACATCTATCAAGGTTCTGCATCATCTGCCACAAATATTTCTATGTAGCTACCAAAAGTATAAGCAAGTGTATGATATCCAAAAGGAAGACAATGCAAGCCTGGATCATTGTCTGAGAAGATGTAAGGTAACTGAAGGAATTAGAGCAGTTCAGCTTCACAACACAAAAATACTATTCCATTCAGAAAATTTCAAGCAAACACTTTTGGTCAATGAAATTATTTTCCAACTTTCCATGTAAGCATAAATAAAACATGACATGCCGAAGTGAATCTAATCAATCATTTATCGTGTGCAAAATATTGTAAGTAACTCTGTCATAAATGCAGGACTTCATCTGACGGTTTTATAACAATTCCCATCAGAGGACGTGGCACTCACTTCTTCTAAGAAAAGTTTCTATAGTTGACCTAAGTGACTGTAATCACCCCTTCAAACCAAAGATTCAGTATTCCATTTTTGTATTGAGTGCCAACACATCTTCACTCATTGAGAGAAAACATAGAGCTAAGGTGTATATACAGTTTAACTAATAAACATAAATAATCCATTGTTGACATGCTGGACCCCGAGTTTTTTTGACAAAATGGAGGGTTACATCCATACGTTCCCTGTAACCATTTTCATTATCTTTGAGCTTGTTTACTTTATTTCTGACTCATATGGCTCTTTGCAAATCAATTAAATGGACAGCACTTACCTGGCTCCCTATAAAAAGAGGCACTTGAGTCTAGTAAGTTTTTCTAGTTAATAAATCAATCAAATAAATCAAATATTTTCCTGCTCACATATTAAGGGTACTGCCATGGTGTAGTCTAATCCTTAAGGTTTGTTTTAAAAGCTGTATAAAAAAAAACAGCATTTATTGCCATAACTTTAAACTTTTATCACAGTTTATTAAGTGGGTCACGAAATGAATATTTTAAAAATCTAAGCTAAAATATAAATAAAATAATGCCAGAACTGTGGCATAGTTGTAGATTTGGCTGGTATAACTTCATAACTTTGATACTTTTCGGTATGTGCACCTTCAGCTAACTATCTGATCATTTCCGCTTAACTTCATATAAACTTGATGACTCTTATTTCTAAGATAGGGGCCCAAATGCACTGTTCCATCCCAGAAGGATAAGCTGTTCTTGTTTTGTGAAGCTTACTTTGATGACCTAGAAAACTATGTCGCCTGTATGTCTGAAATTCAGTTATTAAAAGATATCCTGAAATCCTACACTGAAAGCTTTGAAAAGTCCCAGACATGGCAGAGTATTTAATTTTCAGAATGCAAGCCAGTAACTTGGGGAGTTTTCAATAATGTGTCCCCATATGAGTTTTATAAATGTAAGAGCTATATTTTTTTCAGATCCAATATATTGTGTCCATGAAGAAAACATGTAATTCTTGCTTTCCTTTATCACGTATGAGAAATGTTGTTACGTGTGTTCAGTAAAGAGCAACATAAAAATACACTGTTAATGTTTTGGGGTGTAACTGCTGAAAGTGGTAATTTGAAGTATATGTTCCCCTCAAACTTAGAATAAGTTTATTTATTTACTGGCTTAAAGAGTACAACAGCTGCCTCTTCTCAACCTCAAACCAAAATGTATATTTCCATCCCCAGATTTCATATTTGCCTTATGGAACTGCTTTCTGCACTACACAGTGATTTTTTTTTCTTGTGAAGACCACTATTACAAAGACTGAAATAAACATGGCAAGTGCTAAAACCATAAAATACCTAGCAGACTTCTACGCGGAATCTACTCCCCTGTCCCCCATTAAGCATGTTACATTAAAGCAATAATCCATAACTGTGTGTAGGTATATCAGGATTTATCCACGGTTGGTGTGGTCTGATCACAAGGGAGAAGTTCATGTGATTAAACAAAGCCAACTGCAGGTAAATCCTGAAATACAAACAGGAGTGGTTTATTGCTTTTATACAATAGCATTATTTAAGAAAGGAATTGATTACCTTTCTTAAATAATGTATTCGTATAATGGCACTTTATGGCCATTTTCATCCTTGTTTGCTGATGTACTGTGCATGCATATGAGACCTGCGTTCATCGTTTCCACGGTACAACAGCATCGTGCAGTAGAAACAATGGAAAAAAGATAATCTCCATTGCTGTGGTAGGATTTTATGAGGGACAGTGAAAAAATACAGGGAAAATCAGGTGTTTCTGTTTCTTTAGTTTTGCAAAACGTACCTGATTTTTCTTGTATTTTGCTGTCCCTCAGCATATGCCAATAGGAAGTCAGGCTACTCAATGGTACAGGGGCTGGACTTTTATTTTATTGGTATACGCTCAGTTTCCAACAGATATGCTGTTCTGGCTGTTCAATCAGTGTGCTCATCACTGACCAGCAATGACCAGTCATTGTATAAAAAAGTTTGCATGAGGCTATGTCACTGATCTATGCTGACAGGTTGTAGCGGTACGTATTTACAAAGTGAAAGGGTGACATCATGACCAAACTATTTTGGACTTATCAGCTTGAACAGCATTCCATGTAAAATAATAAACAGTCATAACAAAGTTTATCCAAAAAGACAAAGGGGACCTGTTTATGTCAGATATGGATCAGAAAGAGTTTGATAAGGGGAGATTTTGTAGTGAGACAAGTTTATTATGTAATACCTTCCTTATCACTGGAACAGACTCCCACTGAAAATCAAGCAGTGTGATATATTATCTTCCTTATAACAGGAACTCAATGACTGGATAGGTATTTGCAAATTCACCCCAGCCTTGACTGGCGCAGCCTTCCTTGAGAAAGGAAGTACAGTCTAACGCTATGTACTGGGAAGGTATAAATAGTCACAAGACTCGGTTGCCTTGTTTTTCCTTTTATTTCTGTGATACCTTCGTGTCTTGAGCTTAAGTAATCTGAGCAAGTGACAGCATGCCATCTTTAAAGGGGTTAGAAAGGGACAGTGGTTTATACTGTTTATTTTGACCTTGTTAGACACTTGAGACTGTTCTACATAACAAAATGACTGACAAATTATAAGCATTAAATGTCAATCAATACATAACTCAAAGAAGAAACCATGAATTAAGCAACAGAACAGAATAAGTCAAAGTGTGTGATGGTTACCTATTTATCTCCCAGTAGAGTTACCAGTGCCTGTTCCTGTACTGAGACTACTTTGTTTTTGGACTATTCTTCTGAGGTATAGAAGTAGGAAATGGGATATGAATAACTATGCAAACTGAAGACATAGTTACTTCAATAAAATATGCTAAAATTATAAAAATGGTTTGATGAAAAAACACGACAGACAATGGTAAATAAAATGTAAATCTTGACTGGACAATATTTACCAAAGTTGGAAAAGTATACTTGTAGGCCATCTGATTCTAAAGGTCATGTCAGGAAGATCAATGTACCACCTTACATCACAGACCACCTCTGAAGTAACCTGTAAGAATCTGAATATAATGATGTCATCATTTCATCCATTACTGAATTAGATGTTGCATTTCATAGTCTTCAAAAAACAACTTGAAAATGTGCAATGATTCTTAACAGGAAAATTTATAAGACTAGAAAATTTGATCTTGTTAGAAAAGCTTCAAGAAATGTCAATATATTCTGTTTCTTACATGTTACTTATAGGGGGCCTCTGCATGGTCTGTAGATCAATGCCTGATTCAGTTCTGTATGAAAATCAAGTCTGCACTGCTGAGGAAGCCAACAATTGATCGATAATAATGCTTAGATATATCTGGGAACTACAAAAGAACATATGGTTTCAGCAGCCATATCAACACTTCATTGAGAGGCATGTGGGATTGCAGGTCTTTTTCAAAGTTTTGAATATTGCAATTCACTTACACTGTGTTGCATTTATTTTTTTACATCAGTGGTGTACAGTGCACTTTTAGTGGTTTTCTCCCATGCTCCACTGCAGTGTGACCTAGCAGGTGATATATAGTTAGCAGGGTGCAAGGAGTCAACTCCCCTCACACTGGGGATGCAAGGGAGCTTGCCCCTGCAAAAAAAAGATAATGCTTTTCAGAATTCAACTTTCAAAAAAAAATAACTTTCATTGAAGTGACTCCATTAAATGTGCAGAAACAATTTTGGCAATCTTCTTGGGGATCCCTTTTGAAATGTCTGCACTTAAAATGCTGAGTGCTGACAAGCCATAACAAAAGACCA
Organism: Protopterus annectens; assembly: GCF_019279795.1. Lineage (NCBI taxonomy): Eukaryota > Metazoa > Chordata > Ceratodontiformes > Protopteridae > Protopterus > Protopterus annectens. Next base: position 289,090,896 of record NC_056737.1, read on the forward strand.
AAAAATCCACGAAGACATTTTTTAGGACTCACTCTAGTGGGTCCCTACATTTTAAATGGTTTTGCACCTCCCAGACCCCCTAAACTTATATAAGTATATATATATATATATATATATATATATATATATATATATATATATATATATATACCAACTTTTTCCTTCCTGGGTCAGTAGGAAATACACTTGATAAAGAACCGTGTAGAAAGTTCTTACATGTAAAGGAACATTTTGCAGCTAGAAAGCATAAACATACTTTTGTGAAAACTTGAGCCTCGCTGTCTGGTTCAAGTGTTAAAACAAATATATAGATCTTCATATTCTTCATAGATATTACACAAGATTCAATTGTCTAACAACATCCAAAAACCTCCATGAATATTATATTCAATGTGTCATAAGAATAGGACTGCTTGACCCAATTAAGCATAACATATGAAAATAAGGCAAGTGTACAGAGAATAATTATGGAGAAGAAAATCTATGTATTGTATACACTGTAGTTTATATTACTGTACTTTATTTCTTAACCCAGTAGATAGGGTGATCCAGTCATGATATGGGAATGTAGCAAAGAACTAAATTGCAAAAACAAAGAATATTCAACTGACAGAAAAAGTAACTGCAATTCCCTTAACAGAGATAAATGGCTTAGTATGTGTAATATTGCTGATATTAAGTTATCATAGATCCCAGCATCAACTTTCAGTAATGTAACAGCAAACATCTTGGTCAAGGTTATCCCAAGTGTAACCTGCACTGGTAGTGAGACAGATAAAGCCCTGAATATGGCCAGAGTGGTCTGGTGTTTGGTGGCACAGGACTGGATCAGTCATGGCTCCAGCTGCAATGTGGTGGCTTTGCATGGAGCAGGAGAGGACATGGGCTAAAGACACCAACATTAATGATTGTAGTTCTTGTTAAAGCATACAAATGAGCATGAGTACCTGTTGTCAGATGGACATATGTGGCAATTTCAGTGAAGTAGGTGCTCATGACACACCAGGAGGTGGGAGTGGACCACTGGAATGCTCTCAGTTGTAAGGATACTGGCTATGTGAACCTTTCAACTGTCCCTATTTTGGAGGAACTTTCCTATTTTCCAGCCAGATTTAGGATGTCCCTATCTTTGGAGGCAAGTCCCTACTTTCAGGCTTGATATTCCCTTCAAAATATTTTCTGAATCCTCATCACATGTGGTTGTTGAAGCTGTCAAGTACACAGAAAACCACACAACATGGCCAACATAATAGTGGCAACAATCATTTAAGGAAAGAGAACACACATTTTACAATTTCCTTTTTCTAAAGCAGAAATAAATGACCTTGTGTAAAATCTACAGATTTTACACTATCTCTCTGATAATATGCTTATATTTTTTCATCATTTTTTGTCACTCTTTTTCCAAACGTGTTTCTGAGTGTAGTAGCCCACATTTCTACTGGAAGCAGAGTTATGTGCTATTTGGTATTAACATGTTATGCTATTTAGATAACCAGATTTTTAGCTGGATGTGCCAATTTTTTTCAAAGGCCTTTGTTCCTATTTTCAATGTCTGCAGGTTGAGAGGTATGTGGCTAGGGCTCTTGGCCCATACAGTATGTCATTTGTATGGGCTAGGAGAAGAATGGTCTCAGTCTGGCTGAGGATGTTTTGATAGTCAGCAGGTGTGGGAACAAAAAATAAAAATTAAAAATAAAATACCAAAAGTATATAAAATCAGACATGATTTTCACCATCTGCTTGCATTTTATATTTAAACAATGTCATATTTGACTTGACATGAGATCTTAGTTTAATTTAACATAAAATCCTGGGATACGATCAAGGCCTAAGATATGGTAGGCCAGGCTGTTTTACAGTGTGAAGTAACTTAATGAAAATTTTTAGTGCTGCAGCTAGTTTAGCATAGACTGCAGAAGCTGCTTGTGGAGCAGGATGAGATGTCCATCAGAGATACTAAGGTATGTGTAAGATTCGAAAATATTTGTTCTACTAACCTTTCAGCAACCAATGGAGGAGATAGTAGAGACATTCCAGGGAACTGCCTCAAGTAGACTATATCAGTTCCTGGATTTCATGCTACAGCATGTGGGAGAGCTTATATGGTTCCCTTGTATGACAGATGAAAGAGTCAGCAATATATAAGAATTGTATGACATAACCCACTTTCATGAGGTACTGAGGCCATCCACTTATCTACATAGAAATAAAGGCCCCACCTGTTGAGCTGGGAAGAATGCATGTAAACTGAAATATTTGCCACTCCATCAACTGCTAGATGGTCTGCAATGTACACGATATATTCTGCAATCTGTGTGCAGCCCACCCAAGCAGTGCTCGCAACTTCCACATATGGCAGGCATGAGACCTATATCAATGGTTTGTGTGGGGTAATTTTTCCCAGGGGCACTTTTTGGGCAATGCTGGATATGCCCTGGTACCATGGTTGTTGATATCCATGAGAAATTTGCAGACTGTGGCAAACACTGGCTACAACAATGTCCCTTTACAATCTTTAGTCTTTATCAAGCATGTGTTTGGACTGCTAAAGGCCCACTTTTCCTTCCTGGTTGTGTCTGGTGGTGCCCTGCAAATGCAATATGACTCTGACACATGAACCATGATATGCTTTGTATGTGCTATGTTACATAACATAATATTATGGAAACAGCTGTAGCCCAGAGTACACATGAAACAATAACATGTCCCACCAAACCAGGTGGTGGAGGACATGCATGATGAGGAAGTAATGGAGGAGCTGAATGCAAGAGAGGACTGTACCAAATGAGGCTGGGTACAATATGGCCCAGCACTAATTAAGAGGCAGCAGCTGGTTCCTAACTATGGGACAGATTAATGTATATACAGAAAGTGAGGTGTGATGCATACAAACCTGCAACCAGACTGGTCACATGGCAAATTAAACATAGTCTGCACAAGTAACAGAGTAAAGAGGAAAAGGTACAGTTAACACTGTTTGTGCAAGGGGATGGAGGTGGGCACACTGTTCAGTGCCATACACAGGAAAGTACAGTTGTGTGAGTAAACTTACAATAACAGTAGACATTTGAATTATCACTACTGCAGTAGCCTTAGCTATATGGGTTATATCCTTCATAGGCTATAACAGCTGGCCAGCTTCCAAAGGTTCAGGGCATCTTCCATGCACCCAAACTGTCTGTCAATTCAAGTTGAGCTGACCAAAAACATAGTTTTGGGTGGCAAGCCCTTCAGAACTTTCATGCCAACAGAGAGAGGAAGGCTATGCCCTGAAAGAAGAATGCTAGCAATAACAAAAAATAAATGTCGACACCCTGACATAAACAAAACACTAAAAACAAGGAGGATGGAGGGAGGGAGTACCTACTGCAGCAGTGATGATTTGAACATCTACTGTTATGGTAAGTTTTACTTAAACAGTTGTATTATGTTCATTAAATTGAACACTGCAGTAATAGCCTTAGCCATATGGGTAGAATACCCCAACTTACTACATTTGGGAGATGGAAGGGGAAGCTTCCAGGAGCCACTTGGGAACAGTCCTTGCAAAGGCTGATGTAGAACTAGAGAAAGAATCAAATATAGTGCTTTGTTAAAGTACATACAGAGGACCAAGTTGCAGTTTACAAAATAATTGAAGAATTCAGCCCCTTTGAAAAAAGCCACAGATGATGTCTAGGCCATGACAGTGTGAGCTTTGACCCTACCTGGAATAGTTTTGTTGTAGTGAGTATAACAAATGGTAATAGCCTTCTCAACCATTTGGAAATAGTCTGTTTTGACATAGGTTGTCCCTTCTTACCTTCACAAGAAATTAATAATTGATCCAAAGATCTGAAAGACTTAGTTTTATCAAGTTAGTACCATACTTGTCTGTGTACATCAAAGGTATGGAGTATCCTTTCGCCCTCATTTTTAGGTTAAGTAAAGAAAACAGATGTAGAAGGATAGTTTGGCTTAAGGTAAACTCAGATACCAATTTAGGCATAAAAGAAGGATTAGTTCTCAAAGAAACCCTGTCTCTGTGGAAAATGAGATAAGGATGACTCTCAATATGTGCTTGCAACTCAGATACCCTTCTAGCATAGGTCAGAGCAATTAGTAAACTATTTTCCATGTTAAGGACTGCAAGTCAGCCAGGTTAGCTGGCTCAGATGGAGAAAGTTTTAACTTATCTAACATAAAACTAAGATCCCAAAGAGGGGCCCCCAATTTTCTTGGAGGTCGCTTATGCAAAACCCATTTGAATGCATTCTCATGTCAAAATGTTTTTAAAAGAGGTAGATCCATGGGCAGGCATGCTGAAATGGCCAAAAAATGAATCTTGATGGAGGAGTAAGAAAGTCTATAGGATAGTAACTCGCACAAATATTGTAAAACCAGAGCACAACTAGTCCTTGTCAAGCTAAAATTGTACCTCTTTCCCAGGGAAAACAAGCAGCAACTGCCAGTAAAGTTTACAAGTCTTTAAAAGTCACTTTTTCACACAAAACTGCAGTAAAAAGCACTTTAAATACTTCACCAGCTCTGAAAAGTAAAATAAATACAATTCTCCACAAAATAATGGTTTTCAATTACTTTAAACAACAGGGAAAAAAGCCCTTTCATGTAAAAGTACAATACAGTCTCATGACAGTCTGTTAAAACACAGACTCTCAGTTTTAAAACAACTTTCCGGAAAAGGAAAGTATTAATAAACAAATATTTTTAAAAAATTAAAAACTGGAAAGTTTTTTCCTAAAGGCTACTTATCTGCCCAGCCACGGAACCACATAAACTGACAATCGAACCTTGAAATCCTCAGAGGAGCATACTGTTCGGCGGTAGGAAAACTCTGATTGACTTGGCACCCAAACCTGTCTTTTTAGTCAGCTCAGCTCAAGCTGACTTATGGTTTGGATCTATGGAAGGTGTCCTGATACTATGTAAGCTGGCCAGCTGTTACATCCTATGCAGGATATGACCTACATAGCTAAGGCTACTGCAGCAGTGAGCAATGTGCTGAACATAATGTGTGCATGATGAAACAATTGATATCAACTTTGTGCTGTGTGTGTGTTAGATGCTCAGGTTTGTGTAGTTTAAGGTGCACTGGTCGGGGGGGGGGGGTGCAGCTACCATACCTGTGCATGTGTGTGTGTGGATGTGTATATTGCAGATGTATATGTGTGGGCCTGCTGGGACACAGCCTCAGCATACGTTGTAGCATTGTGCTGAGCTCCTACAGAGAGGTCCAATGAACCTATGAGAGATGTATGTGCATGCCCCATCCATGGGAGTTCTCTCTTCTAAGAGAGACACAAGCACTGTCTAGCCCTTGCATAGTGGAAGATGTGGTGTGCCAGTGAAAGCAATGACCCTTGCAGGACATTTCTGTGGCTCCCTATTGTAATGGACATCCACATCTGACCCCACTAACCTCCACACTGGATGGCAGGGTGAAGTGGTGGTGTTGCATATCCATGTGCTATGCCTCATCCTTCCCACAATGGCCCTCAGCACAAAGACAGAGGTGAATCAGCCACATGACATGTAACTGTCATGAGTTACGTGTGCAGAGGGGCACCTATGTCAAACAAGTTTCCTACGGAAAATGTTTATTTGCTCATATATAAAGGACATTTAGTCCTTCAGACATCTTGGACATCTTGTAAAACACATATTATCTCAATGAAGAATGAGATGCTGGTAGCCTGTACCTCTATTATGGCCCGTCATATTCGCTGAGTTATGGCCACTGAGACAGCTAGCCTGGGTGGGGGGACTATACCTGTGGCATCTGTGTTTACCAGATGACTACCCCTGTCTTGCCCTTGCTCAGTAGAAGTGGCAGCAACCATGGGGTTTGCATTATACTGGGAGACATCCTTACCAGATAGACTCGCCTGCAACTTGCTGTCTTCAGTTCCTACATGTGTCTCTGGAGTGGGTTCAGCAGGCACACAGGCCATATCTGCTGACTGCATTAGGGATCTCGATTCCCACTTTGACACCTAATGTTGACTGCCTCCATTGGCTGAGTCAGAGTCATCAACATAAAGCACAGTATATCCGCAGTGCAGGAAATGGATAAAATACCATGTGTGAAGACACCAAACAAAAATAACTACAGCACTAGTTATATATTCTTCTGCTATTATTCAGTATGTGAGTTTCATACATGAAGTATGTTGATGTTATGCAAATGTTTTTTTTTTCCTCTGTGTCTTCCTTTCTTTGTTGCAATCCTTTCTTATAACATTATGTTATGTTTATTTTATTTCTCCCCCTTTTTTTTTTCTTTTGCAACTTTGTACAGCAGTTTCCATGACAGTGCTAGTGGCTAGGTTAAGATCTAATGTCCCATCACAGGCTCAGCCATCCTCTGCATCCCAGGCTACCTCACTGCTAGCTACAGCGGGGATAGCCAATTGCACATCTGTTCTGCCCCTGGTGGTGTATCACCTGCTGGGAGTACCATTGTTTTCCACTACAGCTCAGCCATCACAACATTCTTACAAATGGTGCAGCTTTGTGTTTTTTTTTTTCTTTCCTGATAAATTACAATTATCAGAATTCTTCCTTTTCAAAGGAACAATTTCATTTTACTAAGGAGCATAGATCCCAAGGGACACATCCATGTCAGCTCCTTGGTCCAATAATGTTAAAGGGAAGTAAGCTCTGTTAATGTAACAAGTGTCAAGCATCAAAGCCCTGTGTATGTCTAGTACTTTCTCTGTGGCTTTTGCTGAATATTTTGTGATCCTGCAAGTGGTTAAGTATGCAAAGGTTGTACATATCACATGCAGGTTTGTCGGATGGAAATCATGTCCAGCTGTGGTGCCCTCTGTGTGAAATCTGCACAACCTGCCTGTAGCTGTGTCGGTTTTATGTTGCTTCTCACATCACAAAGACATTCTTTAAGAAGATCTACTGATCCACCAAATTGTCTCTAGTATGCGCATGCCATTCATTTCAATTTCTTTCTTCAAGAATTCTTTGCAAATCCAAAAATAAATGGAGAACCAATGGCCAAAATATGAGAATTTGTTTTTTTTAAGTATTATTCTAATTCACACAAGTTAATAAAACAAAAGGTTTTCCATCAGAATATATTTGCTGGCAAGAAGTATACAATACTAATGTCTGGCATTTTTAAATGACTCTAATCCTCAGTCGTTTGCCAGAGAATCAAACATATATGAGAGACAGGCCAAAAATATGATTCAAAATTGGGGATGTTCAGCAAAATTTTATATATGGTGTGCATATGTATACTGTCCCCTGTGATGGAATGGTAAGAGTAATTTTCTCTGCCATGATCCTACTGACTGCTGGGACAGACTCCAGCATCATAACCCTGAAATGGCTTGTATGTGTAATCAGAGGATGAATTAATAAAGAAAAGGGAGATTTTAAGACATTTATCTTTATCTTTTTAAGTTTACAGAAAAGATGCACTATAAACTTTAGCCATGAATTTGTAGCATAATTAAATGTTTATTCTATCATAATCAGTAATGCTTACAAAAATGATCTTTACACATATACACAACAAGTAACCTTAAACATGGCTGGTCTTAAACATATTGATAGCTGCCCTATACATCCCACCAGGTAACAATATCCCCTTACTTGAAGATATTCTTTCCTGGCTATCATCTAATATTAGTAATGAAACAATTATTCTAGGAGATGTTACCATCAACTGATCATCCATCCACTCAACCTCTACCGCCAACAGTATAAATCTATATGTTTTTTCTCAATTAATTAAGTCCCCCACCAGACCCACTAAAGATAACTCTTCAGGCTCTATCCTCGACTGGATATTAGTTTCCCATCCCAACTACATCTCTGACAGTGGCACCATGCCTGATTCCCTTAGTGATCACTTGCCAGCATTTACACTTTGCTCTCTTTCCCTCCTACACTTTACAACATAACTATATCTCAACCCGTATCCTTACAAACTTCAACCCTCAATCCTTCTCTGACACCTGTAGCATAGACTAGATCCAGGCCTGCTGAATCTAGCTCTGTTTGTATGCTTGTTGTTTGTTTGCTTGTTATTTCCCTGAAACGCTAATACCACCTAAAACGTGGCTTTTCAGCGCTTCTGTGGATCCCTAGTGATATCTGCATTGCTTACTGTACTCATTTCCTTGTTTCACTTAAAAGAAAGTTACTGTCTGTCGTTTTTGCATTTAAGTTACCTGTAACACATTGCAATTAAGTTACCTGGCACTTGCTCACTAAAAGCACTTGCTCACTAAAGCAATTATATAAGTCAGCACTAAAAAAATTAAAAGCACTACACTCTCACAAAGTCCTCTTGAGTACCTTGTTCCCCATTGGCCCTTTTTTTTTCAAGTATAAAGGAATTCCCAATACTATTCTAGCATGTCCAAAGGTCAGTTGTCAATCTTCTCTCCGGTCCAGCTGGTGAATCTGGGAATCTTGAGGCAATGTTACAACTCCCTCATGTACACAGACAACCATCTCCTCCTCCCAACAAATTCCAACACATGTGAGAGATGCATCCATATAGCCAAACTGGAGGCTAAGCTCTCTCAACTCAGTACTAGCGTAACAAGTCAGGAGGAGAAGGACACCACACTCAGTACAATTCCAGTCTCACATAGACCTACCACGACAGCAAACCAAACACATAAACACACAAAAACATACTCGGAGGCTCTAAATAAAAATCTGCCTAAGCAGCAGAGACCTCCAAAGCAGACACGCAAGCAACCGCTACCCCAAAACAAAATACGTGCAACACATAGCTCACAAAGCCAGTGTGCCGAACAGTCACAGCCCTTAAGGCTAAACAACACACCTGATACACTTGTAATAGGTGACTCTATCGTCAGGCACACTGACATCCCGCTCACCAGGCTGAACAAGGAAAAGGTCATGGTGAGCTGCCTGTCGGGTGCTAGGATCTGACACATAACACAAGCACTCAGGTCACTCCAAGGCAAGTACAAATATGACTCAGTCATTGTCCATGCTGGTGTGAATGACCTGAGACGTACCTCCCTAGACTACATGAAAAGAGACATAGAGGAGCTCTCTGAGCATGTGGCCCAGGCCGGTATGACCCTGACCTTGAGTAGCATCTTACCCTCACCAAGAATGATGCCACAATATGAAGACAAGATGATCAATTTCAACAATTGGCTTAAGTATTGGTGTCATTCAAAGGGGATCCAATGCCTGTCAGCCTGGGATGACATGCTCGACAAGCCACGATGCTTCGCTAGGGATGGCTTGCACCTGTCACCCCTGGGCTTTCGGATATTGGCAAAGGCTCTTGCTACCCCCATAGTGCCTTTTTTAGGCAAGGCTCAAAAGACAAACCCACCTCCATAGGTATCACAAGGGATAAGAAACTAAGAGTAATGCTACTCATTGCCAGAAGTCTAAACCTCAAGATGCATGCACTCGAAACTCTCCTTAGCATGGAGAACATCGATATCTGTGCAGTAACAGAAACCTGGTTCAAGGCTCCTGAGAGCACCCCAGCACTACCAGGTTATACCTCATACCATGCTTTTCGGCCCCAAAAATTGGACTGACCCACAAAAGGAGGGGGAGTATCAATATTCATCAAAGATACCCACACCTCCAGGTTGGTGGCACAGCACGAAGCATCAGAGACTATCCATGTGCAACTAACAGTGGGTAAAACTGCCTTCCAATTTATAGCCTGCTACAGACCACCCTCCCTAACCCAGGAACCCAACTTGGCCTTCCTGAGAACACTGGAAAATATGAAGGTCTCTCCAAACACCATTATATTGGGCGACTTCAACTACCCAAACATAGACTGGGAGCATTACTCTAGCTCCAACACCCTAGCCCAAAGGTTCCTAGAATTTATAAACTCAAATGCTATGGAACAACTTGTTACCACTCCCACAAGAGGGGAAAACAAACAGGACCTGATCATCACCAACATGGGGACTCTATGCTCCAGACCAGAAGTGTATCCCTCACTGGTAAGATCAGACCATAAACTAATCTCACTGGATATTCACATCCCAACACCACCCCCTGCCCAGAAAACCACAGTGAAAAACTTCTCTAAAGCAAATTTCACACTCCTCAAAACCAAGGTGGAATCCTTCAAAGCCTCCGGGCCTGTGGAAAATATGGCCCAGACCGCAGAATCCTTTATAAATGCATTCTGTGAACACCTTCAGGAATGCATGGATCATGCGATCCCAAATAAAACCAAGACCCAATCCTCCAAAGGCAGACGTCCTGTCTGGTGGACCCCAGCCATAAACAAACTATACAATAGAAGGAGGAAGCTACTAAATGATAGAGCAAAATTCCAAAAAGGGAAGGCATCTCTGATCAGTATTAGCAAAAAACTATGGGCAATCATAAAATCGTCTAAGGACAGCTTCGAGAGAAAAATTGCACAGGACACTAAGGATAATCACAAGGCTTTCTTTAGTTATGTTAGGAACCTGGGTGGTAATTCCCAGATATGCTCAGAATTAGTCCAAAATGACAAAAAATACACCAAACCCACAGACATTGCCAACATCCTAGCTGACAGGTTCAGCGCAAACTCCCCCCCCCCCCACCAAAAGGGCAAATATCTATCCCAGCAGAGTGCTGCCCCCCTGACATCTCAGATGCTCAGGTAAGAGCCACCCTCTCCAAAGCATAAAACACAGCATCAATGGGACCAGACGGTGTCCCGGGCTGCATCCTACATGAACTCCAAGAAGAGCTAAACCCAAACATAAAACTACTGTTCAATCTCAGCCTTACTACAGGATATGTACCCAAAGAGTGGCGTACAGCAACTGTGGTCCCTCTCGACAAAGGTGGTGCCTCAACAGATCCTGGAAACTATCGCCCCATAAGCCTGACTAGCTTGGTCTGCAAAGCTATGGAAAGGATCATCATGGACCTCATAAATATAGATATTGGGGACCTACAGACACTGGATCCTACCCAGTTCGGCTTTGTTAAGGGCAGATCCTGCCTCTTAAACCTGGTTGATTTCTTTGAAACAGTCACCAAGGCCATTGACGAGGGGAAGGTGGTCCACACAGCCTACCTGGACTTTGCAAAAGCCTTCGATACAATACCCCACTCAGGCATTATAGATAAGCTCACCAGCTTAAATATAAACCCCTATGTCACTAGATGGGTTGCAAACTGGCTCAAGGACAGAACCCACATGGTTAGAATTGCTGGAGCCATGTCAGACTCCAAAACAGTTACAAGTGGCATCCCACAAGGCTCAGTCCTGGGACCTCTTTTGTTCGGTATATATTTCTCGGAGGTACAGGCCAACACGGAAGGACTGTGGCTGACCAAGTTCGCAGATGACTGCAAACTGGGCACCATAATTGACTCTCCAGCTGACACAAGCATCCTCCAAAAGGGCCTCATAGAAACAGACAACTGGTGCCAGAGCCATGGCCTCAAGCTAAATGCCAAAAAGTGTATAGTCATCCCCTTTGGCAAAAACAAAGTGCCCACAAATTACCACATAGGTGGTAATCCATTAAGTACAGAAGAAGTAATTAGGGACCTGGGGACCCAAGTTGATAGCAATCTCTCATTTGACAACCACTTGGCCAAAGTGGTTAGAAAAACATTTTATATAGCCCACCTAATCATGAAGGGATTCACATCTAGATCAGGGGAGGTCATTGTGCCTCTTTACTCATCCCTCATCAGGCCCATAATTGAGTACAATGCCCCTTTTGGGATGTACCTTACCAGACACCTGCAGCAACTGGAAAGACCCCAAAAGTACCTCACCAAGAGGATCAAAGGGCTCAAACAGATGCCATATGCTGCCTGGTTAAAGAAACTCCAGCTCTACTCAGTGGCATACCACCTGTTCAGTGGCGATCTGTGCCTGACGTATAAAGCCATGTCCAACCCGGAATTAATGGACATGCTGCACCTCAGAAAATCCAAATCCCATCGAGCTACACATTCGAGAGACTTGAACCTCAGCACCGAAATAAATAGGACATGCTGGAGGGACAGATTCATAACCCAGAGGCTCCCTTCACTCTGGAATAAAATCCCAGTCCAGGTTAGGCAGAGTCCCTCACTGACTCTCTTCAAGAGGAATCTTGATGAGTGGATGAGAGATCGTAGGTTTACCCTGGGTATCACTTATGTGTCACTGTTAGACAGAGGCACAGTATACTAACCTCAAAAAAGGGCATAGCAAAATTAATTTAAAATGGGTGGTGAAAGCCAAACACATTCTGGCTAGGCTTATAAATGCCCTAGGGCAGATAGCCTAGCATGAACCTATGAACCTATGAACCTAAGACAAATGAACTGGAACCCTCTGAAAACACTTACTCTGCATGATGCTGTCTCTTACTACAATTTTTCCTTCATTAATATACTCAATAGTTTTGCTCCCCCTAGAACTAAAAGAGTCAAATCCAAAACAGCTCCATGACTTTCCAGAGATACCGTAATGCTCATGCACACCCATGTTAAATCATGGAAACTCCACCATAAACCTAACAACTTTGGAATTTAGTAAAAAAACATATTGACTCTGACCATAAATCTTATTACTCTAGTACTAGAAGGAAAGACAACCCTTGCTCTGACCCTAACGAACCAAACCATATCATAGCCTCTGACTTTAACTCCTTCACTGAATCAATAGCAAAGCTAACCGCATCTTTCCCTAAAAACTCAGCACCCCCTTCTTCACCCCCCCATACTCCTTTCCTTCTACCACCAATACTACTCTTTCCCCTCCCTTCTCCCTCAAACCTATCAACAACATAAAAAATACTCATTAATAAACTAAAACCCTGTTACAATGCCCCTGGCAACTTACCTTCCCACTTTCTCAAGCTAGCTGCTGATGGCACTGCTCTCCCCATCTGCATATTAATTAACCGCTCCATCCAGGAATCCTATGTGCCCCTTCTCTGGAAAAGAGCCTTCATCATTCCCCTACATAAAGGAACACTGACATCTCCAACTTCCGCCCCATAGCAATTCTCTCCCCTATCTCAAAAATACTTGAAAAATGCATTCACCTACAACTCTTACCTTACCTTCTAGACAATCATCGCCTCACCCCGACACAACATGTTTATAGACCTGGTCACAGTACCACTACTGGCCTTCTATCATTCCTTGACAATATCAACAATGCACGTGATTCCGGTAACATAGTATCTTCCCTTTTCTTAGACTTCTCCAAGGCTTTGGATACCATTTCCTATAACGTACTACTCTCTAAGCTCTCTCATCTTAATCTTTCCTCCGCAACTATCAATTGGTTTTCCAGTTACCTCTCAAACAGACAACAAGCTGCAAAATGGAATAACTGTACCTCCTCCTACCTAGATACCCTTACATGCATCCTTCAAGGTTTAATATTGGGCCCTTTACTTTTCAACATCTTCATAAACGACTTCCATCTTTGCATCCATAATGCTAAACTCATCCAATACATTGACATAATCATCTGCTTTGCTGAACCTCTCCCCACACTTCTGCAAGCAACTCAAGCAGCCTTTACCAGCACTGAGGCTTGGCTGATTAACAATCACCTAGCTTTCAATGCATCCAAATCCAAAATTATGATATTCAGCATAACTAAAAACACCACAATAGACAAGAACACCTTCTTGATAACAAGCCAGAATATGACGATAATTGAAGTAGTCTGCCATACCAAGCTTCTAGGAATCAATACCGATGAACAACTAAAGTTTGATATTCACCTTCAAACTAAAATTAAGAAAACCCGCCAGAAACTTTGTATGCTTTACCGCCACAATCGCTTTCTGACCTCTTCAACTAAGCTTACTCTCTCCAACACCTACCTTCTCCCCTCTCTCATATACAGGGATCCAATCCTTAACAATCTTCAAGCCTCCCTTAAAACTAAACTGGCATCCTTCTACAATAAAATCACTAAGTTTGCTACAGGCACCAAATCTTCCTCTCATCACTGTGACTCATTACACTCCTTAAATGGCTAGAGCTCCCCCACTGTCTCTCTTACATTCAACTCTATTGCCCACAAATTCATCTTCAAGCCCTTTCATTGTCCTTCTCTCTCTTCTACCTTTACCATGCATCTTTCTGACTGATCCCTCAGATCTAATAGTCAAAACCTTCTCGAAGTGTATAAACCATTACGCAATCCTGGGCAACTCCTTTTATCTTTCTCCCTAGCATGGAAATGGAACTCACCTCCTCCCCACATTTGAACCACCCAAAACCCTACTACTTTCCAAATCTTACTTCAATCTTATCTCTCTTCCAAATGGGAATGCTCCTGCTCCCACCCCTCCTAATGACTATGCCATACTTTCACTTCCATCATGTATACCTTTTTTATACTCCACCTAACACTAACACATCATATTCTTTCCCCCTCCCCTTACTCTTTTATTTCCCTATTTCTCCACTGTAAAGTATAAACTATAACAACTTACCTTTAACCTTGACATCCTATACAAACTGCTATTTCTATCACTTATAAAATTGTTTGTATTAACTCTGATTAATTTATATTCATAACACCCTGTATTAATTTTGAAGCAATGGTACATAATATTGTTTTTGTATTTGTTTTGTCTGCATGTACATATATGTATTCACCATCACATTGGAGCTTTTCTCCCTGGGCCTCCATTGAAAAAGGGCTCACTCTAGCCCAATGGACTTTCATGGTTAACAAACTGCAAATAAAATAAAATAATAAAATAAAATTATGCATAGGAGAACTAGGCAGCCACACTGGGTACCATTTAGTTAGATGTGTTTTTCTGATTTACCAATGTTTTTACTTCCTCAAGAGGAAAAAAAATGCTGCTGCTGCCTTAGTGCCCCACTTCAGTGCAATCTTGGTTCTGGCATAGTGGCATAATTTCCAGGCTGTCAGATAAGACCCACACATGAGCTACTAAACAAGTCTGGATTTGCTATATAAATTATTGGTGGAACTGAGCTACATAAAATGGAATGAACACAATGAGAACTGAAAGAGAAGTGGGGAGAAGATGTCTGTGTAGTGATATGCAAGTTTTTTTTCCTGGCATGACAACCAGATATTATGGGCAATGAACAGTTTATACATGTAATCTGGAAACTATCCCTGATTTTGCCTTATGTTTTTTGGTAAGTTTCTGATAAACCTTGTGATTTTATGTCAAATTGTTGTGGACTGCAGTCACTAAACAAGGACAGATATTTGAGTTTCAGACTTCATACATTTTAGAAAACCCTTACTCGTGTTAACAAAACTCTAAGCACATAACAGCAATATTTAAATATGATCCGTAATGTGGGCCTTTGTCCTTATTTGCTCATCTAAGTGTTTGATAACTAGTTGAATCCATTGTTGTGTGGACAGCTGTTTGAGTACATTATTGGTACACTGACAAAGTATATATTACATATAGGGCTAGCTGTGGAGGAAAATGGAGAACTGACAGCTGTCATTTGCTCATTCTGGCATTGCAGGTCTAATATGATTTGTGTTAAGCAACTTTAAACAATTGTAATGTGTGTCTACTGTTTGAATGGAAAAAAAACTTGAGCTACACAGCACGGTCATCACTGTATCAATATTAGACATCTGAACTCTAAATAGAAGTGGCTATAACTGTCGGCAAAGGGCTATCTGTGAATAAAAGTAAATGATCACACTTTGTAAGACTAAAATGCATTTATTTGAAGTAAGACTTCACTGTAATTTTTGTGTGAAACAAAGTACATTACTGTGTCTATTATTATTATTATTATTATTATTATTAACACAGGCATCTGAAATACAGGATGTAATTTAACTATAGTTGAAGACTGCAAAGACCATCTTTGAATAAGGAATACCTTGCTTCAGTGTTGTTTGATTACTGTTAAATAACAGTCACAGCTGCTGAAACCAGTGAAGAACTAGTATTGCTACTTGTTATACTTGTGTGTGTGTGTGTGTGTGTGTGTGTGTGTGTGTGTGTGTGTGTGTGTGTGTGTGTGTGTGTGTGTGGTTGGAGCAGGGGGATTGCACTGTATTAAAGAGTGAGAACTTGAACATAACTTCTTTCGATTTCCATCACAGACATCAGCATTGTACACAAATAAGTGACTACCTTTGGTGGTCTAGGAGGGACATGGTGTATGTGAAAGCAAGTCCTCACTGGCACAGTGAGTAGTGTGCTGCCATCTTTTATCATTTCGCATTGATTGTGTTTGGCTGTTTATTCTTCTGCATGAAATCTGACTGCTTTCATTGCCTCTTTGTGAGTTTATTCATATGCTATGTTTTCCTCAAACACCCAAAGCCTCATTATTGCTGAACTGGCATTCATTCAATTTATTGTAAATAACTGTGCAGCCTGTGTATGTTTGGATATCATATAATAGACCTGGCTTATTGGATGCAGTATCAGTATGTGTGTGAAAAATTAGTGCATCTTGTGACAGGTCTTGTTTGGGTACTAGTAGCAGTTAAAATAAAACAGGTTAAAAAGTCATGTTTCAAAAGTATCATAGAGTATACAGATACAGTGCCCCCAATCTCTAGTCTGCATAAGTGAATTCTGACAGTTTTGACACAAGCTTAGTACTGGTCTCTGTCCTGAACCTAGAGTAAACCTGGCCCTGCTCAGATATGTGCACAACAAGTGGCTATAGCTTGTGTGGGGGCAGTGCAGAAAAGGTTGCTACAGCCTTTGTTGGGGGCAGGAATATAGGAATGTGGTCCGAGGGATACACAGAAGGTGAGTACATTTTTTGCTTGTGGGTTAAGGAGGCATGCTCTACTCCTAAATGCAATTTATGTATCTATATTTTTCTAGCCTCCAGATCTCTTTCTTAATACAATTATTTCTTCCGCAGTTATAATGCAGTGTTGGCAGTGTGTTAAAAGGAGGCAGAAAAAAAATTGAAAAAAATCACACAACATATAACAAAAGACAGAAGAAAAAGTAATGCAGATAGTGTAGGGAAGACAGGATGTGGTGAAAATGAAGGGATACTGAGAGATGTGTGTGAATGGGGTGCTATGAAGCTCTTGGTCTAATGCAATTTTCACCAAAGGCCCAGCACTGCCCTCAGACATCACTTTAAGACTTCACCAGGCCATAGCCTGTACAAACACAAACTTTGAGAAAAGGTGGAGAGACATATCAGAGACAAGTTTATTAATCAAAAAAGACATTATATTGGAGTATTAGGGAATGTATATAAATTTGTTTTATATTCTAAGAGCCAGTACAGTGTACAAAAGCCAACTGAAACAACTGAACAAAATACAGGACAACTGCTTCACTCTGAAGTCAAACAGCAGAACAATTTCTAACCTTCTGCCCTCAGACTGGAACCTTTAGCACAAAAGATAGAAAATAAAACATATCTCCTAGTCTAGCAGCAAAGAATTTTCTAAATGCAGAACTCAATTAGATAATTACTGTGCAATCTACAAAATTTCAATTCCAGCCTTGTCAAATCCAATCACTGTCAACTCCACTAGCAGTACCTTCACAATAATAGCAAAACCTGCTTTCTTTTAGTTGCACTTTATTAGCAGAAATGGAAAATACAGATCCCAATATTTGAAGAAATAATTTAATAATAAATACTTTATTATATTTTAATTTTGCCTTAAGTTTCTGCTTTATATATATCTTAGAAAATATATGTTGGTATACTTTGTGACATGCTGGTTAAAGTAATGAAGTGTGGAAAGCTAATCATATATGCCTGGGTTTGTTTCCTACAACATACACTTGTATACTATGTGACTTTGAAAAAGTAATTACCATACATGAGCTTGAGTCTTACTACCTAACTGCATACTGAATGAGATTACAGGTCAAGTAAAGAGACAGAAGCATTGCATTTTAACAACGTAGCAAGAATATATGCTGTGAAGGTGTGTGTGTGTGTGTGTGTGTGTGTGTGTGTGTGTGTGTGTGTGTGTGTGTGTGTGTGTGTGCGCAAGTACATAATCAAGGTTTTTTTATTTCTTTTGTAATTATCAAGCCTTTTGACAGCTTTTCCTCTTCAATACATTTACTGATTTTACTAACACTTCCTTTTGTTGATATAGAGTCGTACACTGATTAAAAGCTTATTTCTTGATTTAATTCAAGGAGCAATATAACAGAAGTGTGAAAATCTAGGTAGGGACAACACTGTCAGTTTGGAATAAACTTTTTATTTTGGTTTGATATACAAGCAAGAATGTCCAATAGATTGGGCATTACTGGGAAATAAAGGACCACCCAGGGGTTTTACAAGGTCCAGAGCCACAGGGCGAGGGTCTTTCCACCCCTGGATTTCCATTATTTTCCTTATATTGACCACTCTGGAGAGCATTATTGCAGTTAGATTATGGGCTATCTGTTAAATTGCTTTCTATTTTTTTTCTTAGTATAAATATCATTCTCTTCCTCTGTGTGCATAAATAAAAATATATATATATATAAATATATATATAGATATATATCTATATATATATCTATATATATATATATATATATATATATATATATATATATACGGGTCTACTACCGTAGATCGAAATTACACCATTTCGAAATATGATAGTAGCATCCCACTAAAGCGAAAGTGCACTTCAACGAAAGTGCACTTTAGCGAAAGTCACTAAGTCGAACGGGACATTTCCTGCACTGTGGTGCGGTAGTGACGGACCTTAGGGTTAGGGCTTGGGTTAAGGATAGTGGATAGCTAGTAACTACTGCTCAGTGGAGGAAATACAATTTCCTGCACTGTGGTGCGGTAGTCACGAACCTTAATGTTAGGGCTTGGGTTAAGGATAGCCCTACTAGCTATACACTATCCATTACCTGAGCCCTAACCCTTCATTCGTTCTAGGACTTTTGCGAAAGTGCACTTTCATTGAAGTGCACTTTCGCATTAGTGGGACACTACTATCCTATTTCAAAATAGTGTAATTTCAATCTACGGTAGTAGACCCATATATACATGTATATATATATAAATATATCCATATATATATATACATATACATACACATATATATATATAGATATATATATATATATATATATATATATATATATATATATATATATACACACACACACACACACACACACACACACACACACACACACACACACATATATCCACAACCCCTTTATCCCATTTTTGCACATAGCGTCAGGATGTCACTCCAACAGCAACGGTCATCTAGAGACAGATCCAAAATACGTTGTGTCAGTATTTAATGTTCACACAGACACAAACACACACACAAAAATGTGCTTTTTTACTTTAGATTTTTTTAATGTTCACTAAACAGAAAGGTCCTACGTGGTGAGCATAAAAACATCTTCTGTTTTGAAAGCTATTCTGTGTTTGTGTGTGTGTGTTTGTGGGGGGGGACTGACATCTGAACACCTGTAATCAGGTTATATCATTATTCTTACTAAGCTGTAACAACTTCAGGGTAAGAATTACTACCCTTAGACCTTAAAATTTCAGCTTGGAAATTCTTTAAGTACAAATCTAATTTCTGTCTTATTATGGTCTCTTTGAGAATACATGCTTATTTAACATGAAGATGATATGTATACACCCAACATTTTTCTCATATGTGGCAATAACATAACATTTTTATCCAAGGAAGACATAAATGCCAACTCAAGTTACCTGTCTTTATTAACTTGAAGCATACCTCTCAACTGTTTAGATTTTTGCAGAATGTCCAGATTTTTGCCTCATACATTTGTTCTGTTTCTCATAAAATTGTGGCTTTCTGGCAAATTATTCAGGATTAGTGCCAGAAAATATCGACAGACATTTCAATTTCAGACTTCATATCCTTCAGAAAATTCATGCTGATGCAAAAACTGTTATTCTATCAATTTTGTAAGTTGGTAAGAGCAATATTTAAAAAGTGTCCCTATTTTGGGGCCATTGTCCCCCCATTATTGGTGGCTTTGTTCAGATTTCTTGCTCTAACAGGTTGAGAGGTATGCCTTGAATCATTTTATCACATTCTGATGTGACTACAGGAACTTTCTGCAGTGTATGAAAACAGGGTGAGGCTTACAGATGCTTCTGCATTAAATATTGTAATTTACGGGAAGTTACTGCATTGCAAAACAATTATGTATGCTGTAGGAGAGCAAATACATTATTAGAATACAAGTGTTTTTGTATTAGTCAGCACAGGTATTCCTAAAAGTAATATCACATGATTTTACTGGTAATATCCATTATTATTTTTCTAATAGCTTTCATGAGTTACTTAAATGTAGGTTTCTAGGCTTCTGTAATAAGAGAGAACAGAGTGAGTTCCAAAAATAGATACATCACACAGACCCATAATCAGGATAACCACACATAAATTCAAACAACATGTGCATTTAAAAGGAACTGTGTGTTTCATTTCTATATAGAGGTCAAGGGTATATGGGGTTCAAATTAGAATTTGTCTGAGAATGCAAATAACTTTCAGATTACGTCTTAATAAACTTAAGAACTGCTTCTATTAAACTGTCGGATTCCAAGAGGTAGAATTCAGGGAAAAGAACTGCAGTGAGCAAAGGCAGTACACCATGAAAAGTATTGATAAAATTGATTGGGATTCAAAGACAACAGTGCAACACACACCACGGGCTACTTTCAGACATTGGATTGTGAATTATTGTTGTACAATATTGAGCCATGTATGTGTGCTGATATATTTTCCTACATATAAAATCATCACCACAAGTCGTAGACATATAGCAGTTTAATAATTGTTAGACCATAGAGTGCAAAGATATTAGTACTGCATAAATTTAAGTAACATGCAGCCTATTTCATGGGTAACAGCACAGTTATTGTAATATGCTTTTAGCAACGGGAAACCAACAGCACAGAAAAATGCATAAATTCTTGAAGATGATGGAGGATACATTACAGGGATTACTATACATTGGGTTCAGCGGCACAGAGCTACATGATTGTTATCATATGTTGCAGCAGCTCTCAGACCACTACCTGATGTGTGTTGCACTGCAAATGAACTACAGTTACAAGGGATGCCTGCCACAACTGGAGACTAAGGTACTAACCATAGCATGTATACTGGCATGAACAACATTCCGGGACCAGTTACAGGCATGACTAAGAAATTATAGTCACCTGCCATCTGTGTAGTGTAGTACATTTTAGAGGCAGTAGCACCCTAGGTTTTTCATACCATAATTTGGCCACCGATGCCTGCAGAATAAAAACAGGTCATGCTTTACTTGTGTGCCAGTCTGCCTAGGAACATTTACACATGTTATCATATAACTTTCATGCAGACCAGAAGCATTAGTCTATTCACAATGTAAAGTCTGTAAGTATATTGACACACAGATGGTATGCAAAGTGATAGGATAATCCATAACATGTGAGACAGTGTCTCAGTACAGAATGCCTGTGAACAACAGCAGTAATCCCTCACTGGCATCATATCCAGTTCATGTCTAAGTTGTACAGGTGTGACTGCCTACACTAATATGGAACCCTTCTACATTATCAGAGATAGGATGGAACCAACCATGCCAGTTGAACCAAAATGTGACAGAATCTCTACTTATTAAATGACTTGCTGTAGTACATGGCAGCAAAGGTATGAGTGACGACTGTAGTTTGTTACATTCTGCAAATAATGAATCTTCAAGACAGAAGATAGGCAATGTGCAACTGGCACATGGTACACCAGAGGGCAGCTGAGATGGACTGATGGATGAATAGCAATACCAGCAATGTTAAGATGATCAGGAAGACAGGGGTCCAGGGAAGTAAATTGTGTGGGAAGAAATAGCCAGGGAATTGTTATGGCTAGGCTTGTATAGGCCCTAGGGCTGATAGCCTAATACCAACCTATGAACCTATGAACCAATAAAGACCAAAGTGCATTATGAGAAAAGTTTATAAACCAGTTTTCTGCTGGAGGTTTGAATAACAAATGCACATAATATAACATTAAGCATTTAATCTACACAATAACATGTTACAGTAACTAGGTGTGAAAAACTTAGCCAACAAAGCCCATGAGTCAGAGACTGGTTATCACTATAACATTACCATAGCAAGTGATGTTGTTTATCATTTAAGCCACAGCAGATGTCACTGGGGAAGAGCTTGTGTCCCGTTACATGATGAAGCAAAGTTACCTTGTCTGCATCGACATGCACAGCTGTGCTCTACATTCAAG
The DNA here is from genome assembly GCF_019279795.1 of Protopterus annectens. Classification (NCBI taxonomy): domain Eukaryota; kingdom Metazoa; phylum Chordata; order Ceratodontiformes; family Protopteridae; genus Protopterus; species Protopterus annectens. The sequence goes on from NC_056737.1 coordinate 289,113,103, forward strand.
GACATGACAACAACCGAAATGTTTATAGGAAGAGTCCTCATATCCTGGTAGTCATACCATTATGTAAACTTACAACAGGTGCTCTCTGAGTGTCTCATGGTTCAGAACATAGTCACATGGCATGCTATTCGACACAATAAGTGCTACATTCAGCACTGCAAAGTGTTCAGTTCCTCTCCTGCTGCTTAACAGCAAACAGGTGGCTGGCTTGTAGCATGTCCTGTTTACTTGTGTACATATGTATCACATGTACACAAACTGAGCAGGACATTAACTAGAGGATCAC
>NC_056737.1:289123388-289153388 GCF_019279795.1 Protopterus annectens
TATCATCACACAGATTTTCACAGAAAATCCACATTTGTCCCTCATATTTTTGGTCTGTTTCTCATAAATTTATAGTTTTCTGGCAAATCACTGAGGACTGAGTTCACTAAATATATTAGTCTCAGACTTCAAATCCTTCAGAAGATGCATGCTAATACAAAGTTTAAAAGAGCAATATTTAAAATATGTCTCTATTTTTGGGATTTTGTACCCCATTATTTTTGGCTTTGTCCCGATTTCTTGTGCTAAAAGTTGAGAGGTATGACATCAAGTCATTGGTTGTGTCTGGGGATAAGCAGTATAAATTTAGGGTCTATATTATGCAATTGAAGACCCTGTTCTTCGTGCGCATAATAGTCAAACCTAAAGCATCAAAAACACATAACCGTGAATGGCCACGTCTGCAAATTTTTTCCTAGGAAACTTGGCCGTTCGTGGTTGTGTTTTCAATGTTTTCGGTTCGACTATTACGCATTCGAAGAACAGTGTCTTCGTTCATGTAATAGGGAACCTTAATTTATAATTATTCAACCACATCTGCTTTATGCTGTTGTCGAATGTTTTTCTGTTTTTAACACATTTTTTTTCTGTTCTGGAATCATCAGTAAAGCATTTGATTTGCAACTGAGTATTTCAGTATTACCACATCACCAAGTACCAGGCAATCTTCAGAAAAAAAAAACATAAAAGCAAGATACAGTTTACTTTTGAGCTTCTCACTGGGTTCTGGGTAAGCCTGTGTCAAAATTCTAGTTTGAAAGATATGCATTTTTCATTTTTGTTTCATTCATAGTAATTACTAATTAACTAAACAAACCAGGATTTCTGTTCAGTTCGGGAATTGTGTAATATTAAATTCCTTTAATGCTGCTCTTGAGATTTCTGATGTAATAGGAGTTCCTACACAAGAACATATGCCCCGATGTCCTTAGATATTGTCTTTAGTAATGTATAATGCCACAGATGTTTTCTGCTTAGCAGGAAAACAATACCAGCACTGTAAAAAGGAATAGTAACTTCCAATGTAAACCCACAAGTCATAAACCCAACAACCAGTAACTTTACTTATGATTTGGTAAGCAGGCAAATTAAAAATGAAAGGATGATATTATGCTTTGATTCCCATACTGGGAAAATCCTAATGCATTTGGCATTTACAGTTCTTTTAATATTGCTTTTTGTAGTTAGTTTTCTGACATACAGCTCACCCTGCCCCTTTAGCTATGATTCATTTCGAATCAGCATCTGAGAGAGTTAACGACAGCACAGATCTCAGCATCAGTGTAGAATGTAGCATGAAGGCAGACTATATCCTGGAAAGGACAGGTAATATAATCCCATCTCAGCTGAAAATACAGGGGAAATAATGGACAGAAGATTCCTCCTCAGCCTTCAGAAGAGTTTTCTAGGCAGTTCTAAAAGCTAAAGGGGCTGTGTCTGACATATGCTGAAAGAGGCACTATTCATCCATTATGCATGCAGGTACTCTGCTGGAAACAGTACTAAAAATATAAGCCACATACATTTATTATACATTCAGTTGAATTAGCATTTTTGTAAAACTGACAGATTAAAGGAAGATGTTTCTTACAGGTAAAAAGACCACAAGGGGTAAAAAAAGATAAGGTTTTGACTATAGCTCAAGTTATTTTTTAAATTAAGAGTTTCTTATGAAGAGTGTACTATATCGTTAACACAGTGTGGTTAGGGGAATCACAACAAAGGTCTGAGGATTTGTTTGTTTGGATTTTCCTGTTACCATGTTTGGACCATGGCTACTTACACCACTTAAGTCTTGCAATGGAGCAGATATGCTAAAGGCAGTGCAGAGCTGCAGAAACAGAGTTAGTGAAGAAGATAGACATTTTACATCGTATAATTTAAAGCATTTTCCATATGGGATCTACATTTCCTTTTCCCAGCACTGCACCTCCCGTGCATGCTGACAGCGAGACAGATAGAGTGATCAACAGATAGAGAAAATGATAGAAAAGGGGGGAAATAGCAAAAAAGGGGTCTGGAATGTATTCAAAAGCATATCCTGCATTAGATATATTATCAAAAGGTTCCTGACTTAAAAATTAGTGTAAGGGTACTGTATCACTTGACAGCCAGTAAACTAATACAGATGTATTTTTTTATCAGGCAGAGAATTTGTGAGTTCAGGAAAGGCAAATTGAATCTGGTCTAAGAGACGATGCACATATAAGTACTTACATATAGATGCAGACACACACACAAAAACATGTATATACCCAAACCAAAGGGTAAAAGGACACCCAGACAAACCATTCAGAAAAGAAAACTGCAAGGAAAACCCAGACAAGCTAGAGTATTCACTGAGTGATACCTTAAAACCTCTTTTAGTGGAGGCCGATGGGATAGATGCAAATAACCCCTTCAAGACATCAAGTGTTTCAGTTGCATGGCTTCTGAATTTCCATGACTTTTTTACTTAAGATTTTATGGTCATATTCAGGCCAATAAAGCTAAACCCCACCAGCTATGGACATACATGTTTAGGATTTTTTACTGAGTTTATCAACACAGCATAAGTGGGTAATTTAGCTATATTTCAGAATGTGCATAAAGGTTAAGGTGCTTTAAGACATAAAAAGTAAAAAAGTCATGGAAATTCAGAAGCCATGTAGCTGAAACAATTGAGGTCCTGAATAACTCACTTGCATATATGAAATGGGTCTTCACTACATGAAGTTTAGGGTATCACACAGTGAAAACTCTTGCTTGTCTGGGTTTTCCTTGCAGTGTTTACTGAATGGATTGTCTGAGTGTCTTTTTTACCCTTTGGTACAGATGTCAGTTGGTATATTTTGCTGGCGCCTTAATCTTTATGTGCATTAACTGGGTTTAACGACACTATGTTTCTGAAGTACAGCCAAGCTATTCACTTATGTGGTACTAATGAGGACAATAAAAAGTCCAAAACATACATGTCCATGGCTAGTAAGATTTTGATTTATTGGCTTTAATATCACCATAAAGACTTAAAAAGTAAAAAAAAAGTCATGGACATTCAGAATCGATGTAGCTTGATTTCCTGAAGGAGTTGTTTGCATATATCCCATTAGCCTCAACAGGCATGCACATGCATACAGACAAGCAAACACACACACACACACACACACACACACACACACACACACACACACACACACGCACGCACACACACCAGTGACAAGTAAGGTAGGGAAACCAAAATCTGTGAAATATATTAACAAATACAATAAAATAGCCAAATGGAAACCATCTCAACTGGTTATAAGGAATGAAGTGACAGCCATGTTTCAAAGAGAATAGCATAGCCACTTCTGTGTTTAATCAGCTAGCATTTTCAAATAATAAAAGGACCAGGAGCATAAGGAATGGGAATATAATACCCCAATGCAAACATTATGGAGTGTCTAATCCAATGTACCATAATCTAGAAAACATGACTTAGAGACTACAATCAAACTGGAACCAGGTGTCAGTCTGGCACGTGAAATGCAACATGCTGTCATCCTCAGGTTATTAATCACATAACACGTTAGTGGTTTAATAACCTCAAGCATACTTCTCAACTGTCCAGATTGTGACATCTGGGCTAGCAATCAAGAAGTCTGAATCCTCACCACTGACACTGGAGAGGGACATTCACTTAGAATGCAAGTGGATACACATAGTATTTGCAGACGCACCTCTCTGCACCAAGTACAATTTCCCTTAAGAGCACACTGGGAACGCACTCAGCCTGGGGGTCTGGATTTCTCTATATCTGTCTCCATCCAGGTCCCCAGTAGGACTCCTCACTGGTACAGCTGTAGGGTTAGGTCATCATCCAAGTGTCCAAGCCAAGTCCTCCAGCACCCTGTCTGTGAAACCAGTGCTTCACGTCCCTGCCCTAAGTAGATGACATACACACTCTTTAAGATTTAATTTTACCTGCTTTGCCCCTTCTGCCCAGAGTATAAGGTAGTTATCCCTGCCACCAGACACTCCACAATCAGTTACTTTAAGGCCCTTAACAAAGGGTGTCTAATTATACTGTGTAATATTAATACAAACACAAGTGGTAGTATTTGACCAATACAGCTAGGCCTTCATGGCTCACACAATGTCACAAAATAAATATAAGCACTCACAAAGGTTAAATACTTTCTAAAAGGACCAGGCATAATAAAAGTTTTAAATATATTTAATAATAAACAATAAAATAACATGAAATACTGAATACATATCTTCAGTAAACCACAGAGTTCAAATCACAGGAAATATTGAAAATAACATTTATGGCCAGACTCAAACAAATAAATAAAAACAATATCTAAACTAGGCTTCACTATATTTTCCTGATTGAATCTAGAAGAATTCCCTACTTACTTGATAGAAGAAGGCAGATGATATAGTGAATAGTCTTTCTTGTTGTCAGCCTCAAGACAAAATACTCAATGCCCAGAGATTCCCACTGTAATATCTAAAACATAATTTCCAAGATGGCTGGCAGAAAAGTCTTATCTGGTCACCTGATTCTAGGTTCTCATAGTATCCCCTTTGTAGCTTGCGACAGGAATTTAGCATAAATGGCTACAATATACATCTAAATATTTATGGCAGTGCCCTGGAGCCATATAACTATTACAGTATTTCCCATCTTCTTATTGAAACTGATAAACGATGGCTTCTTCCAGAGCTACCGTCTCCAGTCCTATTCATCATTGTGGGATGTAATTTTAATGGTTTAACAGCTATTTAAAATTTCCCTTATTTTTGTTAAAGTAAGCTGGCTGGTTAACCTCTGCTCTTCCATGGTCCTTTGCTAACATATATACATACATACAGTTTCACATGTATTTTCCTTCTCTGTTCAGCAGAACCCACTGTTGTTAGAATTTTCAACACTAGCAACTTTACAAATGCATGCTGACTTTCAAATGCCATACAGTTCTAGTACATTTGTAACATAAACATATGTTCAACTCAGTTTGGTATTCAAATGCCATACCATTCTAATACATTTGTAACATAAACATTTGTGCTGATCAGTTTGATATTCAAATGTCATACAGTTCTAATACATTTGTAACAGAAACATCTTGTATACATCAGCTTAATATTCAAAGGACATATCATTCTTTACAGAACTCCAGTTGTCAATGCTGGCATTAGCCAATGTCATCACATCTCTCCCCGCTTCGAAAACTCAAGCTAGTTTTTCAAATGACCCTTGAAAAACTTAGCTTGAGAGAAATAAACCTACCTGGGAATACATTACCTCATTCCCTGTCTTAGATCCCATCTGCCTTAGCATTGCTGACCCCACTACAGTGCTGCCCTGTCATATCATATGCCTGTAACCCTAGGCTCCACCATAGTAACTTGGGATTTTGCTGGCTGGCTCCCTGTAGCCATAGATCCCCAAGAGGCTTCTCCTGCCTCTTACTGCAAATACTTATCACAAGGGCCTCCCTGTCTTGGTAAGGTTTTATCATGATAACATGGTACAGTCTGTGCTCCTGACTAGCAGTTCTACCATGTAGTTAACATCACTGACCTTACTTACCACTTTGAAGGGTCTCTCCCAAGCTGCCTGCAGCTTATTGTGTCTGATAGGAATGAAAACCATCAGCTGCTGTTCCACAGCATACTCTCTGGCTCAAGCACTCCTGGAATACCAGACCTTTTTCTGCTGTTGGACTCCTGCCAGGTTCTCCTGAACTAAGCCCATGAGCTCCCCAAGCTTTGTCCTGAGGTTTAGGAAATATGGTACAACAAACTCTTTGCGGGATTCCTACTCACTCTCCACCTCATCACAAATCAAATCTAGAGGTCCCCCTCACTCTGTGCCCATACAGCAACTCAAAAGGTGACAAACCTGTGAATTCCTGAGATACCTCTCTGTAATCAAACAGCAGATGGGGCAAATCTTTGTCCGACTCTCTTTTAAATTGGTCTGCAAATGCCCATAGCATGGTCTTTCATGTAGAGTTTAACCTCTCCAGAAGACCATTAGTCTGGGAATGGTGTGAGGATGTTTTTAGGTGCTTCATCCCACAGTGCTTCCACAGACAAGCCAGTAGGTCTGACATGCAATTGGTATCTCTGTTAGTCAGTATTTCTTTTGGGAAATATACCCTCCTGAAAATCCCTAGCAAAGCATTTGCCACCTTCTCTGCCTCTATGGAGGACAGAGCCACCTCCTCTTGGTATCTAGCAGCATAATCTACTAGCACACAGATATACATCTTCCCTGTGGAACTTGGTATACTCAGAGGCCCCACAATATCCATAGCTACCCTCTGAAATGGCTTTTCAATCACAGGCAAAGGCATCAAAGGAGCTTTGACCTTGTCTCCTGCCTTGCCTACTTTATGGCTCTGTACCCTGTTACATCCCTTGCAATCCCAGGCTAATAAAAGTTCTACGTAATGTGTCTCTTGGTATGCTTTATGCCCATATGACCTGCAAAAGGAATGTCATGGGCTATGGCTGGAAGTGCCAGACAGTAGACTCTAGGAACTACCAACTGCCATAATACTTTACCCTCTAGCCCTCCATCAGGGGTTCACACTCTATACAGTAACACTTTGTTTCAGTATACAGACACCCTTTTCCTTGACAATCAGGTGCCACTATAGCTACCTCCCTCAAGCCTCTTAGTGTAGGGTCGTAGTGCTGCGCCTGTTTCAACTCTATCTCTGTCACCTTTCACACCTTCCCTTCCACAGGAAGTCTGGTATCTTCTTAAACCGTTGCCTCATTGTCAGCCTGGGTACTGCCCTCACCTCTGCCTTTGCAGTCACTCTGTCCAAGGGAACATCAGTATCTGCCAGCAGCTGTGGCTCATCTTCAGGATCACTGCTACAGGGTAGCTCCTTCCGTGAATTAGCCACTTCACTACTCCTGGCTTCAGAGGTTTAGTCTCTCTGAGTCTCCACCAGGCTACCAGACCCACATGGCTGTATTCTCCAAGCCTGACTATATGTCACTGCATGCACACTAGGTACTGCATTATCAAAATCATTCCCTATCAAGACATCTTCAGGGATATCCTCAAACACACCTACTTACTTGCTTCCTTCCCCACCAATCAAAGTGAACCCTGGCCAAAGGCATTTGTAATGGGATTCCTCCTAAATCTCTGACTGTCATGGACTGCCCAAGCAGGTACTGCTCCTCTTTAACCACTGCAGGCTTCACAATGATTATATCAGAGGCTGTGTATCTCTTGGCAGTGGCTGGTTTTCCACCCACCAAGATAGAATACAAATTCTGGTGGTAGATTGGTACCCCTGTTGTCTCCAGACAACTTACTACTTGCATTCTGTTATTCCCATTTGCTGGCTCACCCACCTTTAGTTCCGCACCTTGCCTCTGTGGACATCTATATGGTAGATGGCTCCACTGGTTACATTTAAAACATTTAACCCTTGATCCTGGCCATGTACCTGAAATAGTTGCTTCCCCTGTTACTGGCAGACTGTGTTGGGGTAGTTCATGCTGCCCACCATGGGTTCCCTTATATCCATGTGCAGCACTGGGTATCCCATTTCTGTGCAGTGATGCCCTGCTTGCTAAGTAGAGATCTCCCTTTTTCCCCAGCTCATCTGCAGAGTTGCATTCTCAGTCTGCCAATCAGATTTTCATGTCCTCAGGCAAAGTGCTAAGGGCTTGTTCCCTCACCAAAAGGTCTGCCAGCCTTTCAAAAGTGGTGACCTGACACCCACTCACCCACCTATGAAAACAATTGCTTAAATTAATAATATAATCACACACACACACACACACACACACACACACACACACACACACACACACACACACACACACACACACACACACACACACACACACACACACACACACACACACACACACACACACACACACAGACACACACATGTTTATCTGCCCTGTGTCTATGCTCAATAAACTGTTTCTGTAAGCTTCAGGTATTAACTTAAAACATTCACACAAACAATTTTTAACTGTATCATAGTTCAAGCAATCAGTATCAGACAATTTTGAAAAAGCAGTTACTGATTTATCATGGAGTAAGGGGGTCAGGAGCTGTACAGAGAGCCCTTGGTCAACTGTTTACATACTCTTTCAAATATATGAATAAAACTATCAAAATTATCACCCTCCATAAATTGAGGAAGGAATTTACTGACCTTTGTTACATCTGGGAGTTGGTTACCCCCTTCTCCATTACCTCCTTGACCCTGGCAAAGGGCCAGTATTTCCGTTTCATGTTTCTTCTGTTTCTCATTTTCTTCAGCCTCCAAACATCACATTCTTTCTGCTGACTCTAATTCTATCTGTTTTGCTTGCTATACTCTCATTTTCTTTAGCCTCCAAATGCCTCAGTCTCTCTGCTGATTCTAATTCCAAATGTTTTTTCCTCCAGTTCAAGTCTCCTTAATTCCACTTGGGTTATTAAGTCCTCTGAGGAAAAGATGAACTGTTCTGTTTCTGAGAATTGCACATCCCCAATGCTGGACTGGTTGTTGGTCTGTGGTGCAGCTGTGATTAAGACTGGAATCATTTCCCCTTTAGTTAGGTTTGCATGCACCACTCCTTTGGCTTGGCATATCTCAGCCAACTGGTTCCTTGTCAGTTTGCCATAATCCTCTGCTGACATCCTTTCCTGCTGTCTCTAGGTAAGCTAACACAAATTAAATAAATAAAACTACTGTGATATGAAACTCTGAATGTCTACTTTGTGGCCACTTGAGAGTACAGACATCTTTGTTAGTGATGACTGCTTAAAAGCTACAGAAATTCAATATCCACACCACTGCTCATGATACATGACATCCCTCCCCGGGCCAGAAATCAAGGAGCCTGAATCCTCACCACTGAAAGTGGAAAGGAATGTTCACTTGGAATACAAATGTATATATGTTGTATTTCCAGAGGCAGCTGTCTGCACCAAGTACTAATTCCATTAAAAGCACAAAGGGAAAACACTCAGCCCGTGGGTCTTGACTTCTCTGTATCGGTTTCACTTCATGTCCCCAGTAAGACTCCCCACTGGTACAGCTGTAGTGTTAGCTCTTCAGCCAAGTGTCCAAGCCAATTCCTCCAGCAACATCAGCAACCTCTCTGTGAAATCAGTGCTTTGTGTCCCTGCCCTAAATAGCTGACACACTCTTTAAGATTTAATTTTCACACACACACACACACACACACACACACACACACACACACACACACACACACACACACACACACACACACACACACACATCTGGGAAAGGCTGGCACAGATTACCTGCTGTGCCCCCTTCTGCCCAGAGTATAAGGTAGTTATTCTTGCCACCAGACACTCCACAATCAGCTACTCTAATGCCCTTAACAAAGAGTGCCTAATTATAATGTGTAATATTAATATTAATATAGATGGTAGTAGATGATCAAGACAGCTAGGCATTCTGTAGTGGCCCACACAATGTCACAAAATAAATATAAGCACCCACAAAGGTTAAATACTTTCTAAAAGGACCATCCACAATAAATGTTTTAAATATGTTTATTAACAAATAATAAAAGAGCATGAAAATATTGAATATATATTTACAGTAAACCACAGAGTTCAAATCACAGGAAATATTTAAAATACATTGATGGACAGACTCATACAAATAAATAAAAACAATATCTAAACTAACCTTCATTATATTTTCCTTACTGAATCTAGGAGAATTACTATTCCCTACTTAACTGACAGAGCAAGGCAGATGATGTTGTGAATTCTCTTTCTTGTTGTCAGGCCCAAGACAGAATACTCAGCATTGTGAGAGTTCCCACTTAATATCTAAAACATAATTTCCAAGATGGCTAGCTGAATGACCTCATCTGGTCACCTGACTGGGTTCTCACAGTATCCACCTTTGAAGCTGAGACAGGAATTTAGCATAGACACTACAATACACATCAAATGTTTATGTAAGTGCTTTGGAGCCATGAAACAATTACAATACTTTCCCTCTTCTTACTGAAGCTAATAAACAATGGCTTTTTTCAGACCTACCATTTCCGGCCCTATTTATCACTGTGGGATGCCATTTTAATGGTTTAACAGCTAATTTGCATTTCCCTTATTTTTGTTAAAGTAAGCCAGCTGGTTAACCTCTGCTCTTCCAGAGTCCTTTGCTAACACATATATACATACAGTCTCACATGTATTTTCTTTCTCTGTCATCAGGACCCACTGCTGATACATTTTTCAACACAAGCAACTTTACAAATACATTTTGATATTCAAATGCTATGCAGTTCTAATACCTTTGTAGCATAAGCATCTGTACAAGTCAGTTTAGTATTCAAATGCCATACAGTTTTAATACATTTGTAACATAAGCATCTGTATAAATCAGTTTGATATTCAAATGTCATACAGTTCTAATACATGTGTAACATAAGCATTTGTGCAGATAGGGTTGCCAGCTGTCCGGTTTTTGACCGGACTGTCTGTTTTTCAGTCAAATTGTCCGGTTAAAAAAAATCATCAAAACCGGACTAGTGAAATCCGTTTTTTTTTTTTTTTTGCAGTCAGGAGTCAAGGACTGAAAAGTGAAAACTGAAAACATACTATATGCAATGTTGTGCAATTACCAGTACCGTCGCCCGTGTTCTCTCCCCTTTTCCTTTAAGTACGGCTTATTAGTCATCAATCAGCTGCTCATCATGCATGCGTGCTTATTCCACCATTCACCAGTGTGGAATGGAAATAATCGCGCGGAAATTTTAAGCAGCACAGTTCCACAGTGAATCATGATTGAAGAGGTAGTTTTCATTCTGTTTGTTAGCTTTGACTACAGGCTAGTAGCACTGTATGTTGCTATGTTTGTTTGAAAACCAGGGAAATACTTCATCTGAGGTTTCCTGTGTAAAAGCTGTGGTTGCATGCTTATGTATGTATTGAAATAAGTGACTTGCTAGGTGCTCATGTTTAGATTTTGTACGGCACTATATGTACCTTGTCTGGTTGCATGTTTCTAATGCTGTCTCAATGCTATATTTTATACTGCTTCACCGTTTTGATAAATTACTAATGAGAGTTCATCAGCATTGGCTCACTTATCATTCGAGATGTGTAAAGTAGTTTGTTCATCGGTTTACTTTTGTCTGTCTTCGTGATTACTATATCAGTGAGTCTCTGCTGCCCTGCGCTGGGGTTCTATTGCTGCCTGGCTGTGGCAGAAATATGTTCACGTAAACAGATTTTGTGGTTGGCTGCTTAAAAATGGACGTGATGATTAGTTAGATAATCTACGTTGTGTTATATTTGTAAGTGGGATTGAGACTTTATGTTGCTTTAAGCATATGTAACCAAACTACCTAAAAACACACACAGAACTGGAAGCTGCTCTATTGTAATACCAGCTTTAAAAAAGTATGGAAGCACAAAGTATCTAACCACTTTTGAAGCTGATGATTCAAGGTCCACTTTGCTTCTGGCTGCTGTTTCTGTTGATGTGCGAGTGTGTACCTCTCAGCTGTTAAAGATGTTAAGTATCATCATATAGCTCAAATTTTTGATTTATCCCTTCTGTATTCTGTAATTTTGTGAAATGAGGTGATGATTTATAGTCAACCCATAATGGTAGTCACCAAAGTCACAGAGTTGTTTTAAGTGAGAAAATGTGTATCCTTTGAAGTACTGTTATTGTCCCAACTTTTAAAACCAGAAATATAATTTACAATAATTATTGATTATTTTGCCTCTATTGCTAATTCTGGAGATAAGAAACTGAGAACTGTTTGGCAAGATATGTTACAGCTTTTGAAGCAGTTACTTGGCTTCCCAAATAGTACTTTGTTATCTGCTGCAGAAGGTTAATTATAACAGAGATACTGAAGAACCTGAAGTTATTTTTCTCTTGATTTCAGAGCACTGTCAACATCTTTCCTATATTAAGGTGTTCATAAGTAGGTACTAGGCTATCAGCCCTAAGGCCTGTAAAAGCCTAGCCGTAAAGATTCCCTGGCTTTCACCACCCAAAATTATTTTCCTGCGTCTCTGTTGAGCAGAGCCACAGAAGTGATCCCCAGGGTGTATTTCTTATCTCCCATCCAAGCGTCAAGATTTTTCCTAAAGAGGGCTAATGAGGTGCTCTGCTTGACATAAATGGGCAGTCTGTTCCAAAGTATGGAGAGTCTCTGGGACAGGAACCTATCCCTCCAGCATGTCTTGTTTATTGTGGGAAAACATTGTACAAACTCCATTTTTCTGATTCATAAAAAGAAACAGACTATCAGTGTTTGTTACAATTGGCTGATTTACTATGCCTTTTTACAGGAAAGCTTACTAAATCGGCTGAAAGCAGGCATCCGGAACAGAAAAAGAGGGCGTTCCCATCAGCTGATATCACAGTGATGTCACAAAATGGGCGTGGCATTGATGGGAGAGTGGGTGGGAATGGGTGGAGTTATGGGTGATGCAAGGGGCGTGACCTTAGTCCGGTTTTAGCCACAAAGAAATCTGGCAACCCTATGTGCAGATCAGTTGGATATTCAAATGCCATACAATTCTAATACATTTGTAACACAAGCATCTTCTATAAACCAGTTTGATATTTAAAGGACATATCATTCTTTACAGAACTTCAGCTGGCTATGCTGGCATTAGCCCATATCATCACAAATAGTTTCACAGAAAATCCACATTTTTGCCTCATATTTTTGGTCTGTTTCTCATAAATTTATAGTTTTCTGGCAAAATACCTGAGGACTGAGTTCACTAAATATATTAGTCTAGGACTTCAAATCCTTCACAAGATGCATGCTAATACAAAGTTTAAAAGAGCAATATTTAAAATATGTCTCTATGTTTGGGAATTTGTCCCCCCCTTATTTTTGGCTTTGTCCCGATTTCTTGTGCTACAAAGTTGAGAGGTATGACATCAAGTCATTGGTTGTGTCTGGGAATAAGCAGTATAAATTTAGGGTCTATATTACGACCGAAGACCCTGTTCTTCGAGCGCATAACAGTTGAAATGAAAACATCGAAAACACATAACCTCGAATGGCCACTTCTGCAAATTTTTTCCTAGGAAACCTGGCCGTTCACGGTTGTGTTTTCAATGTTTTTGGTTCGACAATTACGCGTTCAAAGAACAGTGTCTTCGATCATGTAATAGGGAACCTTAATTTATAATTATTCAACCACAGTTACAAGTTGCAGGTTCCTTCGACACCGACCATGAGAGTAGCTACCTCCACCCCTGGATTTTACTAGGCAAGGGAGGGAGACATAGCACTAGGAAAAAACCCATATGACCTCAGGAAAAACATCCAGATTCTGCACAAAAGGCACCAATCAGGAGAACCTCTTGCGTTAAGGCAACAATGCTACCTGTAGTGCTAGGGGTTGTAAAACAGTTGTGAGAACATAAAATAAAATCTCACATAACATTCATAGGCTCTTTTAAAATAGGAAATGTTTCAAAAAGAGTAACATCATTTAGCCTTTAAGGCATTTTAATACTAATAGATTGATTAACCCTTGGTGAGATATATTTATCGCTAGTTTTCATTGATCCCAACCTCACTATATCAATAAAAAAATATAATCACTATATCAAATACAAAAAAAAACGTATTTACTTCGTACTCATATTGCCTCAATGCATATATGAAGCTACTGTTTCTTTAAGTATTTTTTGTTTTAAATAACTGTATTAAATGTGTTTCTAAATCTAATGGATAAGTAATGATTTTGTGATGTCATGGTTTCTTTACTATTTTACTTTCTTGCTTTTTAACGTGAACTTTCTGAAAAAGCCTCATATCACAAGTTTTAAAGATGAAAGTGATTAACCATAGAGTAAATGTTTGTGGTTGTCATAACTGTGTTTTTATTTTTTTCTATTAGCAACTCTTTCTTCATGAATCTGCCAGCTGATTTGGTTTTATAAGATATAAGTAGTTCACGGAACCAGCTGCCAACAACTGACTAGTCAAAAAACAAAAGCTGAAGCCAAGTTTGTAATGGATGCACAATAAATGAAATCCAAAACCCGAAGTAAAATTATTTCTTTAATAGACCATAAATTCCACAGATTTGTTGAGATTAAGCGCTTTCATCCACACTAAAGTGGTCTTCATCAGAATTCTTTTGTTTTTATAAGATATGACAACATAATTAACTATATATTTCCAGTTTTTCTGCAGGAGTGCTGTACCAGTATTTAGGACGGTATTGTCAAGCCTTGGTCTTCATCAGTGATACTATGGCTGATGTAATGGACAGAAACGTCTACTCTGGGAATTCCAGTATATTCTTTACAGAGACTGAACTGTGACATGACTGTTTAGAAACTTAACAAGAAAAAAAATGCCTCCAGGTGCCAATAACTAGTCCCCGACTCCACAATAGTGTAGTAAAGCAATTTAATGATAAAATTTCTCCAAACAACAAAGAAGGTCAAGCGCTTTCATTGGGATTGACTTCATCAGAACAAAGACATAGTACACTGAATCCCATTTTATACAATTTCCTTAATAGGTCAATCAAAATCAGAACTGTTAAAATTTAAAGAAACAGTCTTAAAAAATCTGTTGTAAAAATAGTTACACTTTTAAACACATGTGAGTACATATAAAAATACATATAAAAATACAAAAATGTAAAAATACATGTACAAAGATTCCTATCTAGTGGAGAAAGGTGTAATTTTTTGTTATTAAACATGGAAAGTATTTAAAGGAGAAAATTCTATAATCTATTAGCTCTGAACTTTAGTTCGGGTTTAATGCTAATAGATTCATTTACACCAGGAAACTCAGCCCCATTTAACCTAAGTTGCCATTTAGTTTCAGCCCTTTAGTAACTTGTTAGTCCAGTCCCCCCCTCTAAAATCAAGAGTGACCACTTTCAAAATACCAAATTTAAAACCATGGGAGGGGTTGGATTTAATGTGTTTGGACAGAGCATTTCTTTCATCCTGTTTCCCTATACTGTAACAATGCTCGTAAATTCTACAGTTCAACTTCCTCTCCGTCTTGCCAATGTAATAACATTGGCAGGACATGCATATGGCCAAATAAACAACACCACTAGAAGTACATGAACCAGATGCAAAAACAACTTCAATATCAAAGGGACTCAATTTGGCCTTGGTACCCTCAAAGATATAACTACAGTACTCACAGGATCCACATTTATGGGTACCTTTCCTTTTAGAGTTCATAATAGGTTTGTTCTCCAAAATATTTTTCAAATTATTACTAACTCTGTATGTAAACAGAGGTTCGTAACCTAGGGAAACAGGATGAAAGAAATGCTCTGTCCAAACACATTAAATCCAACCCCTCCCATGGTTTTAAATTTGGTATTTTGGAAGTGGTCACTCCTGATTTTAGAGGGGGGGGCTGGACTAACAAGTTACTAAGGGCTGAAACTAAATGGCAACTTAGGTTAAATGGGGCTGAGTTTCCTGGTATAAATGAATCTATTAGCATTAAACCCGAACTAAAGTTCAGAGCCAATAGATTATAGAATTTTCTCCTTTAAATACTTTCCATTTTTAATAACAATAAATTACACTTTTCTCCACTAGATAGGAATCTTTGTACATGTATTTTTACATTTTTGTATTTTTATATGTATTTTTATATGTACTCACGTGTGTTTAAAAGTGTAACTATTTTTACAACAGATTTTTTAAGACTGTTTCTTTAAATTTTAACAGTTCTGATTTTGATTGACCTATTAAGGAAATTGTATAAAATGGGATTCAGTGTACTATGTCTTTGTTTTGATGAAGTCAATCCTGATGAAAGCGCTTGACCTTCTTTGTTGTTTGGAGAAATTTTATCATTAAATTGCTTTACTACACTACTGTGGAGTCGGGGACTAGTTATTGATGCCTGGAGGCAGCTTTTTTCTTGTTGGTTGGTGTTTCTGCTTCTGCACCTGTCATTTTTTATTACTGTTTAGAAACTTAAGATGAATGCAGAGAAACTTGATATGTTTGTTGTAGATCCATGAGTAAGGCAACAAGGCTACAAACTGTCACAAAAAAATACAAGGTAACAGAATACTTGGTTACTAAGAAGTATAAAAAAGAGTTGTGATTTCTTCTATTGAAAATGTATTTCTTTTATTGAAGACAGAGAACAGGAAACATATGTCTTTGGTTTGAGTTTTCAGGGAAGGGAGCATCTGTGCTATATAAAAGTAATATTGTTCCTATATTGTTAGACAGTATGTATTCTTAAGACCTAGATCAGAATTCTTTGACTAGCCAGATTGAGAAGCTCAGTGTTACAGTCTGGTGAAGACTTTTAGGGAGCTGTATGGTTATGTGTAAGTCACAGACTGCAATTCACAATCATGGTCCAATAACTGCCTCCATGAATAATTACTTTTCTAGCTTAGTGATCTCTATACAGTTCAGTGACATGGATACCTCTCTAACTAAGTTAGCTATTGGCCCCGCACCCTCCAACTGCAATGACATCGGGATGCGACTGTTTACTGCTCAAGAGCTTGCTATATGTCTGGATATGTAATTTTATTAAAAAAAACAAATACAGATAGAAACTATAAGCATCCAGATGCACTGTACCAGCAATGTGCAGCTACAGAAACACAGCGCTGTACTTTACTGAGCACGCTACAAAAATGTATTGGTAAACATCAGGAATCTTAGCATATAAGGTTGGAGCAAACAGCTCTATGTTGACTGCTTTTGAATGCATGGCTGCTAAGATACTCAGTGCAAACAGCTTGTACTTCTTCCTATAATTTTTGAATCATGGCTGGTCATCTTAAATGACATTTAGTTCTTGTAGGTAAGGGGAAGATTTTCTGAAATCCAATATACAGTGTGCACTTTTGAAGGCAACATAATTCAGGAAGAAGGCTGTCTCCTGTTTCACAGACAAGTGGGTAATAGGACTGCAATTGCAATCAGAATAATTGCAAAAATGCAATTCAAAGATGGCTGTAGTGTGTACCAAAGCTCTGTGATTAAAATGCAACACAATGATAGAGGTAGAAGCCATTGCTGGTCTATAGATGGCAGATGAAGCCGTCAGTGCTACAGTTGTAGTACTGCAGGCATGCAGACATAGACAAACACACACACGTGCACACACACACAGACACACACACACACACACACACACACACACACACACACACACACACACACACAATGGTCTGGATTTTGAAAAGCACTGAACAGCAGCACCGAGGGTCTCTGTCATCTGACAACAATACTGAAAATCTAAAACCCAGTTCTTCCCCCAGTATGATGTCATACTAAGAGCAAACTATACCCAAGCATAGCAGATGTGCATAACTGCTGTAAACATAAGAATACCCATTATGCCAGGCATGGATAGTGAGATTTCTAAATAGTCAGTATGAATGAGCCTCATTATCTGTTACTGCCATAACAGAATGAAAACCAGGCCTGCTGCATAACCACCAAGAATCTCTCAAGCCCCCTTCTCTGCAGAGGCATACAATGTGCATGCTAGGTTCCTCTACTATTGCAATAGACACAGTGGTGTTATTTACTGTACAAATAATTTGTAATTTGAAACTGTTGTATTTAATTCAACGTTTTAGGTACTGTTTTACAAATAATGAGACTCAGCCACCTCTCCCATAGGATCTCAAAAAAGGTAAGGAGGTATAACCTTGAATTTCTGACAATGCATTTTGGATGTCTTAACTGGGTTTAATTAATGGTAATGATATCAACGTCCCCCAAGAAGGGAAAGCATCTAAATGGCCCATTTAATTCTTGAGGCTTCCAGTATTTATCAAAGCCAACTTCATCTCTCACTGCATTATTGCACTGTATATTTTATGCTGACACCTATACACACACAGGTATGTGTGAATATATTGCAGATATATATTTGTGTGTGTGTGTGTGTGTGTGTGTGTGTGTGTGTGTGTGTGTGTGTGTGTGTGTGTGTGTGTGTGTGTGTGTGTGTGTGAGTAAATTGGTGCAGCTCACTCTGTGAATACCCACTTTGCTGACAGACTTTACTGTTGTGATCATTCCCCAAATGCACCTTTTATGCAGCAGATACCAAAAGGAGGAACGTTAACTGTATTTTTTCTATAGGGGATGTGCTTGCAGTTGCATAATGAGGGTCGTATGTTAATACCAAACGTTTGACTATATCTAAAGATTCATCATTTTAGGTGGGTGTTTGTGAATTAAGGTTATAATAATGGCTAAGGAAGGGCAATAGATGTAGTGTTATGCATGTGTGCTGATGTATATGAAGGGTGTGTGAATATCTTGTTTAGCGGTACTGTTAGGGAATGGGATGGTATCAGGAGCGGGATTTGCACACATTAGTAAGTGGTGCAGATGGGAACTGATGGATTTCCATATCTGACTGCTAAGTATTGGTAGGACAAAAGCAGAAGCTGAAATGGTCAAAGAGACCTTTAGCAGTAAGCAGGACAATGCCCAGGTTGTTGTCAGCAAGAGTAAGGAAGTACTGTCCACAACTGGATGGCCTCTCAAGATTTATAAAGAATACTTTGCAGATCTTCCGAATCAAACATATATGCCTGCCTTTCAGTTAGCAGGACCAGAAACAACTGAAACGTAAAGATACTTTTATAGAGATGAATGTACTATGGCCAAACCTCTTAGTGCTAGAATTCTGGACAAAGCCAAAAATAATGGAGGATAAAGGCCCAAAAATAGGGCCAATTTTAAATATTGCTGTTATAGATTTATAAAGTTGATAGCTTATTAGGTTTTGCATTAGCACGCAGTTTCAGACAGGTATGAAGTCTGAAACTGAAATGTCTGTCATTTAGTGACTTCATTGCTCAGTGACTTGCCAGAAAATCCCAAATTTTATATCAAACTGATAAAAAATATGAGGTAAAAATCTGGACATTCTGCAAAAAAAAAATGGACAGTTGAGAGGCATGACTGTGGCAGTTGAACAGTTTTGAACTGGTGAAGCTGCAGGAGAACACAAGATCCTGCTGCAAACTACTGATAGGTCTGAATTATATTCAGGTGCTGTGATTAATTTTTTCAATGTTCAACAGAAGATAGTTGTAGTACATAGAGCTTGCTAAACTAGGGGACCAGTTCTATTTACAAAAAGAATGATAACAACATGTGTTCCAGTTACAGAAGTATCAAGTTCCTAGAGAGGCAGCAGAGTTCCAATTACAAACGGAAAAAATACACAGATGAACAAAGAGTTAAATTAATCAACTGATAAACTTGTATATCCAACCTTCTCAAAATCATGAAGGCCACCAAAAAGTAATGGCACACTTTAAAGACAACCAGTGATAACTGAGAACCTTTCGGAGCTAAGGTCAACGATACATGGGCTGTGCCACTCACCACAGTAGTGGCATATGTACTGTACCTTATAAATAAAATTAGTACAGTAGTGACCATACAAATCACATTAAGGGATGAACTTTTGTTCTAGCCCCAGTTTCACTTCTATGTCCTTGCATTTCATGATATTTATGTTTTATTTAAAATTATTTTGGTTTAAAGTGCTGAATATTCATCACTGGTATTACTAGACATGATTCCTAAATTGCTTAGGTATCTCCATTAAAAGAGTCAGTGTTATGTTGACTTTGGCCCAACATACTACAAAAAACATTACATCTGGCTGTATGCTTCATCTCTGTGCACACACACACACCACACAAAAGCATGTAATAGGCTTGCTACGGCAGTGAAATCAATATCAAAGAATATGGTCTCATCTAAGAAAATATGTTTTTAAATGAATTATTTCATAACAATGAATAAAAAATAGCACACTCCACTGGCAGGATGTTTGGTCATGATAACCCCATTGATGTATGTCAAGAGGCTAAGATGCTTATGCAAAGTGTGGGGTAATAGCTACCAGGATACAGATGAGCGTGCAGCATCAAAGGAAATACACAAACAGCACCTGGAAAGTCTTACATGAAATCTAGCGAAATGCTAAGTCTGTTTCTGGATATGTGACTAAATCCAAGAATGGTTAACAAAAGCTACTTAAATAGCTTACACTTAAAGCCAGTCTACATATGCTGCAGCCTTCGTGATACTGGCACTGCTGATCCAATAACAGATGGAGACGGACAAAGCCTACCTATCAAATTAATTGATTTCATTTAGGAAGAACAGATTACTCCAAGTGCTGCCAGAAACCATACTGACTACAAGCATGTGCTAGTATATTATGTTGCTAGATACTATTGTATCTCAGCATATTATGTTAATAGATACTATTGTATCTCAGCATATTATGTTGCTAGATACTATTGTATCTCAGCATATTATGTTAATAGATACTATTGTATCTCAGCATGTTATATTGCTAGATACTATTGCATCTCAGCATGTTATGTTGCTAGATACTATAGTATCTCAGCATGTTATGTTGCTAGATACTATTGCATGTCAGCATGTTATGTTGCATGATACTATTGTATCTCAGCATGTTATGTTGCTAGATACTATTGCATCTCAGCATGTTATGTTGCTAGATACTATTGTATCTCAGCATGCTATGTTGCTAGATACTATTGTATCTCAGCATCTTATGTTGCTAAATACTATTGTATCTCAGCATGCTATGTTGCTAGATGCTATTGTATCTCAGCATGTTATGTTGCTAGATACTATTGTATCTCAGCATGTTATGTTGCTAGATACTATTGTATCTCAGCATGTTATGTTGCTAGATACTATTGTATCTCAGCATGTTATGTAGCTAGATACTATTGTATCTCAGCATGTTATGTTGCTAGATACTATTGTATCTCAGCATGTTATGTTGCTAGATACTACTGTATCTCAGCATGTTATGTTGCTAGATACTGTTGTATCTCAGCATGTTATGTTGCTAGACACTACTGTATCTCAGCATGTTATGTTGCTAGATACTGTTGTATCTCAGCATGTTATGTTGCTAGACACTACTGTATCTCAGCATGTTATGTTGCTAGATACTGTTGTATCTCAGCATGTTATGTTGCTAGACACTACTGTATCTCAGCATGTTATGTTGCTAGATACTGTTGTATCTCAGCATGTTATGTTGCTAGATACTGTTGTATCTCAGCATGTTATGTTGCTAGACACTACTGTATCTCAGCATGTTATGTTGCTAGATACTGTTGTATCTCAGCATGTTATGTTGCTAGACACTACTGTATCTCAGCATGTTATGTTGCTAGATACTGTTGTATCTCAGCATGTTATGTTGCTAGACACTACTGTATCTCAGCATGTTATGTTGCTAGATACTGTTGTATCTCAGCATGTTATGTTGCTAGATACTATTGCATCTCAGCATGTTATGTTGCTAGATACTGTTGTATCTCAGCATGTTATGTTGCTAGATACTGTTGTATCTCAGCATGTTATGTTGCTAGATACTGTTGTATCTCAGCATGTTATGTTGCTAGATACTGTTGTATCTCAGCATGTTATGTTGTAGATACTGTTGTATCTCAGCATGTTATGTTGCTAGATACTATTGCATCTCAGCATGTTATGTTGCTAGATACTATAGTATCTCAGCATGTTATGTTGCGAGACACTATTGCATCTCAGCATGTTATGTTGCTAGATACTATAGTATCTCAGCATGTTATGTTGCTAGATACTATTGCATCTCAGCATGTTATGTTGCTAGATACTATAGTATCTCAGCATGTTATGTTGCTAGATACTATTGTATCTCAGCATGTTATGATGCTAGATACTATTGCATCTCAGCATGTTATGTTGCTAGATACTATTGTATCTCAGCATGCTATGTTGCTAGATACTATTGTATCTCAGCATCTTATGTTGCTAGATACTATTGTATCTCAGCATGTTATGTTGCTAGATACTATTGTATCTCAGCATGTTATGTTGCTAGATACTATTGTATCTCAGCATGTTATGTTGCTAGATACTATTGTATCTCAGCATGTTATGTTGCTAGATACTATTGTATCTCAGCATGTTATGTTGCTAGATACTATTGTATCTCAGCATGTTATGTTGCTAGATACTATTGTATCTCAGCATGTTATGTTGCTAGATACTATTGTATCTCAGCATGTTATGTTGCTAGATACTATTGTATCTCAGCATGTTATGTTGCTAGATACTATTGTACCTCAGCATGTTATGTTGCTAGATACCATTGTACCTCAGCATGTTATATAGCTAGATACCATTGTATCTCAGCATGTTATGTTGCTAGATACTATTGTATCTCAGCATGTTATGTTGCTAGATACTATTGTATCTCAGCATGTTATGTTGCTAGATACTATTGTATCTCAGCATGTTATGTTGCTAGATACTATTGTATCTCAGCATGTTATGTTGCTAGATACTATTGTATCTCAGCATGTTATGTTGCTAGATACTATTGTATCTCAGCATGTTATGTTGCTAGACACTACTGTATCTCAGCATGTTATGTTGCTAGATACTGTTGTATCTCAGCATGTTATGTTGCTAGACACTACTGTATCTCAGCATGTTATGTTGCTAGATACTGTTGTATCTCAGCATGTTATGTTGCTAGACACTACTGTATCTCAGCATGTTATGTTGCTAGATACTGTTGTATCTCAGCATGTTATGTTGCTAGATACTGTTGTATCTCAGCATGTTATGTTGCTAGATACTGTTGTATCTCAGCATGTTATGTTGCTAGATACTGTTGTATCTCAGCATGTTATGTTGCTAGATACTGTTGTATCTCAGCATGTTATGTTGCTAGATACTGTTGTATCTCAGCATGTTATGTTGCTAGATACTGTTGTATCTCAGCATGTTATGTTGCTAGATACTGTTGTATCTCAGCATGTTATGTTGCTAGATACTGTTGTATCTCAGCATGTTATGTTGCTAGATACTGTTGTATCTCAGCATGTTATGTTGCTAGATACTGTTCTATCTCAGCATGTTATGTTGCTAGATACTGTTCTATCTCAGCATGTTATGTTGCTAGATACTGTTGTATCTCAGCATGTTATGTTGCTAGATACTGTTGTATCTCAGCATGTTATGTTGCTAGATACTGTTGTATCTCAGCATGTTATGTTGCTAGACACTGTTGTATCTCAGCATGTTATGTTGCTAGACACTGTTGTATCTCAGCATGTTATGTTGCTAGACACTATTGTATCTCAGCATGTTATGTTGCTAGACACTATTGTATCTCAGCATGTTATGTTGCTAGATACTATTGTTTCTCAGCATGTTATGTTGCTAGATACTATTGTATCTCAGCATGTTATTTTGCTAGACACTATTGTATCTCAGCATGTTATGTTGCTAGATACTATTGTATCTCAGCATGTTATGTTGCTAGACACTATTGTATCTCAGCATGTTATGTTGCTAGACACTATTGTATCTCAGCATGTTATGTTGCTAGACACTATTGTATCTCAGCATGTTATGTTGTTAGATACTATTGTATCTCAGCATGTTATGTTGCTAGGCACTATTGTATCTCAGCATGTTATGTTGCTAGATACTATTGTATCTCAGCATGTTATGTTGCTAGACACTATTGTTTCTCAGCATGTTATGTTGCTAGACACTATTGTATCTCAGCATGTTATGTTGCTAGACACTATTGTATCTCAGCATGTTATGTTGCTAGACACTATTGTATCTCAGCATGTTATGTTGCTAGACACTATTGTATCTCAGCATGTTATGTTGCTAGATACTATTGTATCTCAGCATGTTATGTTGCTAGGCACTATTGTATCTCAGCATGTTATGTTGCTAGATACTATTGTATCTCAGCATGTTATGTTGCTAGGCACTATTGTTTCTCAGCATGTTATGTTGCTAGATACTATTGTATCTCAGCATGTTATGTTGCTAGACACTATTGTATCTCAGCATGTTATGTTGCTAGATACTATTGTATCTCAGCATGTTATGTTGCTAGACACTATTGTATCTCAGCATGTTATGTTGCTAGATACTATTGTATCTCAGCATGTTATGTTGCTAGACACTATTGTATCTCAGCATGTTATGTTGCTAGACACTATTGTATCTCAGCATGTTATGTTGCTAGACACTATTGTATCTCAGCATGTTATGTTGCTAGATACTATTGTACCTTAGCATGTTATGTTGCTAGACACTATTGTATCTCAGCATGTTATGTTGCTAGATACTATTGTACCTCAGCATGTTATGTTGCTAGATACTATTGTATCTCAGAATGTTATGTTGCTAGATACTATTGTATCTCAGCATGTTATGTTGCTAGATACTATTGTATCTCAGCATGTTATGTTGCTAGATACTATTGTATCTCAGCATGTTATGTTGCTAGATACTATTGTATCTCAGCATGTTATGTTGCTAGATACTATTGTATCTCAGCATGTTATGTTGCTAGATACTATTGTATCTCAGCATGTTATGTTGCTAGATACTATTGTATCTCAGCATGTTATGTTGCTAGATACTATTGTATCTCAGCATGTTATGTTGCTAGATACTATTGTATCTCAGCATGTTATGTTGCTAGATACTATTGTATCTCAGCATGTTATGTTGCTAGATACTATTGTATCTCAGCATGTTATGTTGCTAGATACTATTGTATCTCAGCATGTTATATTGCTAGATACTATTGTATCTCAGCATGTTATGTTGCTAGATAGCTAGATACTATTGTATCTCAGCATGTTATGTTGCTAGATATTATTGTATCTCAGCATGTTATGTTGCTAGATACTATTGTATCTCAGCATGTTATGTTGCTAGATACTATTGTATCTCAGCATGTTATGTTGCTAGATACTATTTTATGACTAGGCATTTCTGTCATTATCGTTACCGCGTGTGTAAATATACATGCCACCTGTGCCCCAGAACTGAGCAACAAAGCTCTCAAACAGTCCTCTGCTGCAGTGTCACTAAAAATGCAGAGAAACATGATGCTACCTCACAAGTGGAGTGTAAACAATACATATGCAGGTCTTCTTCCCTGAAAATTTAGTAATTAACTTTACATCTGAGATTTACTTACAGTCTAGTTGTTACACATGCTAATTAAATCACACTTGCTTAAGCTATTGTGAGTGATTGCTACTGTTTCCTGTTTTGGTTTCTGTATTTTTGTAAATAAAAAAATGTTTTTCCTGTTACTGTTACTGCTGCATGACTATCTTGAAATCACCTTCAGCAAGGCATTTCCAGCTAGTTGTTTAACTGGCTTGTGGTAGCATCACACTTGGAGGTCTCTTTAACTGTGTTTTTACATTATGAGGACTGGGGTTACTCATTTTCTGGCAGAAGGTGTTTGCCTGGTCTATCTGAGTTGGGAAACAGTGCATTTGCTTTATTTGTTAGTTTACATTTTTTTCTATGCTGCTATGAATTCAGCACATTTACATGGAGCTGCTCACCACACAACAGTGGTTAGTAGTTCCCTGTACAGTTACAAACACCTAGAAAGCAGATTGTCTGTATAAAATGGGCCATAAAACTGTACCGTATAATGCAGTAAATATTGAGCAAATACCTTGCATGCTGGCAAGCTTACACAGCTACATGGGTGTCGACTGGCAACACCTATAGATTAAGTAGAATTCAGTATTGTGTGAACATTAAAGTTAGTAGAATTTAGCACTGTTTAGAATACTCTGCCCTAATAAAGTACATTTATTAGTCTGCACCAACAAAGCACTAAAGCAGCGTTCTAACCTCAATATACCACCTTCCTTGTAACTCACCAATCAAAGAACTGGACAGCATGGATATCCAATTTCCTAATTTCTCTGTAGCCATCTTGGTTGAAATGAGCATCTTGAGACAATGTAGCAAATGTCTCATGTTTAGAGACAACTACTTAATCCTTAAAGAAACAGACAATATGTAAGAGGTGTACTTACACAATGCCACTGGAGGATATTCTCTAGCATACAAGCACACAATCACATTGTCAAAACCATGTACACAACACCCACCTCACATAGCAGACAACACACACACAGACTAACTTGTGCTGAGGCACTTAAAAGTAATCTTCCTAAACAACAAAGGCCACCTAGGCCACCCTTTAGCAAAGCTATGCCTCAGCAAGCCCAAAGGCACTCAGAGAAAGCAACACCTAACACCACACATACAGTTACTCTCAATGGATCAACTAAACCTCAAGGTATTATTGTTTGATGCCAGGAGCCTAAATAAAAAAAACTACACTCCCTTCAAGCCCTCCTCACACTCAGGAATACAGACATCTGTGCAGTTACCCAGACATGATTTAAAGTGGCAGAGAGTACCCAGACAGTGCAAGGTTTCAGTGCCTTCCACAGTTCTAAACCCATAGTTTCAAAGACAAGGGCTAAAGGTGGAGGTGTCTGAATATGCATCAATAGCAAGCATACCTCTAGGGTGGCCAACCAAGATGATGTGCTGGAGTTCATCTACATGTAGATCACCATAAACAAAATCCCCTCCATGTCTCAAGAAGTTTACAATGCATATTCAGACTTAGACTTACTGGAGACACTTATCATCCAATCTAACACTCTACTTATGGGAGGCTTTAATTACCCCTATAGATTGGGAATCCTACATGGCCTCAAATCTACAAGAACGCAGATTCCAGGACTTTGTAAATGCAAACATCCCTGACCAAACAAAGAATACACCTACTACAGGCTCCAACATACTTGACCTCATACTCACAAATATGGGAGAATGCTGCACCCCCCCCCCCCGACTGTAAGCTGTCTCCTTCAAAACCAAAACCAACTCTGTAACCCTAGTAATACCAGAAACAGTTGGGAACTATTCCAAATTAAACTACCTTTTATTAAGTGATGGTTTGCTAAAATTCAGTGCCCCTCTAAACCCACAGAACAGAGCAGCCTACACTGAATTGCTCACAGAAATACTGTACAACCATTTCATTAGCTGCATAGAGGCTGCTGCACCTACCCGAAGTAAGCCCAGAACTATCCCCTGAAATAATACACCCTAATGGCATCCCAAATTAAATAGGATATACAACAAAGGTAAAAAAAAAAAAATACAGCAAAAATCAGGAGGGGTTATTCCCATAAAGATAAAAACTCTCTCATCAAACTAAACAGAAAACTAAGAGGGCTAATTAGGTCAAGCAAAGCTAACTCTGAGGTTAATATAGCCTCCCAGGTGAAAAATACCCATAATGACTTCTACAGTTATGTCAGAAACCCCAAGGGCAGCACACATCAATGTGCTGAGCTAGTGCTTAATGGTGACACATTCACTGAGCCTCATGATATAGCAAACCTTTTAGCAGAAAATTCAGTTCCAACTTTATCCCCCTCTCAGCCCCAACCACCCCCCCCAAGATATATCCCCAAATATAACCCCTCCCAACTATCACTAGGAAGCATGTGCTACCTCCACATGCTAAAGACAAGAACACTGCCTCAATGGGCCCTGATAACATCCCAGGACACCTACAGAACAGTCTAAAATATAAGTTAATAGGACCCTTGTTGGCTTTGTGCCATGTGAATGGAGGACTACAACAGTGATCTCCCTTTATAACGGAGGACCGTCAACAGACCATGGAAACTACAGACACATTAGTCTAACTAGTCTTAGAGACATCTAGATGCTGGATCCATCCCAGTTTGGCTTTGTCAAAGGAAGGTCCTGCTTACTGAATCTGGTGGACCTGGTCACTAAGACAATGGATTACAGGAAAGTGGTGCATACTGCCTATCTAGATCTGGCTAAAACACTTGAGGATTGTCACCAAACTTATGGAACTAGGCGTAAACTCCTTTCTAAATGCTGAATTGCTAGCTGGCTCATGGATAGGACCCAAGACATTATGAACAGTGAGGCCACATCACAAAGAGGATGGTCACCAATGGAATCCCTCGGGGCTCTTTGCTGGGCCAGATCCTCTTTAGCATCTACTTCATGGAGGTCAAAAGCAATGCCAAAAGTCTCTGGCTGACCAAATTTGCAGATGATTGCAAGCTGGGAACAGTCATTGAATCCACCCCCCCCCCCCCGCCCAATGAGAACATCCTTCAAGAAAGTCTAACATAGACAAATGCTTGGTGTGAAAAACATGGCTTAAATCTCAATGCCAAGAAATGTATTACAGTAATCTTTATGAAAGTGGGCTACCTTGGGTAATTATGTCATAAATAAAATACCCCTAAAAGTTAATTCACTAGTCATGGATCTGGGAGCTCATGTAGATAGTAACCTAGCCTTTGGCCAACATGTGTCTAAGGATGAAGAAAATCCTTCTAAATTGCTCAACTTATAAGCAAGATCATGGTATCGAGGTCCAGAGAGGTCATCGTATCACTTTCCTTGGCCCTCATCCGACCCATCATAGAGTATAATGTCCTATGAGGTATGTATCTGGTCAGCAACTGGAACATCCAAAAAGTTTCCTTACAAAAAGAATACAGGGAGTAAACACAATGTCCTACACTGATAATCTAAAAAGTCCTGTCTCTTTATTTGGTTTCACGCAGACTTCTGAGAGGTGATCTTTGCCTGGCATACAAGACATCCCCAGTCCCTATTTTGCACATCTGCAAGATGAACAGCATCAGAACTACTAAATCAAGAGACATACATTTTGCTTGTGACATAAATAGGACATGGATACAGATATGTTTCTCAGAGAATTCACATTTTCTGGAAAAGGCTTCTCACTGCATGAAGCAGAGCTCCCTCACTAACTGTATTTAAGTGCAACTTGATCCGATGGATGGATAATTGGAAAATCACCCCTGGTCTGGCTCCTGTGTCTCTGAGGGATAGAGATAATCAATAAATCATCCCCTATATAAATCAAATTTATGGGTCACATTTGGGTTGTTCATCTAGGCTTCTAAGGGCCCTCGTGGTCATTAGCCTAGTATACATCTATGAACCTATGAACCTTACATCTAGCATTTCCCTAAAGAAAGGCATGCCATTTTGTGACAGTTACCAAATGGAAAAATGATGTATTTACTGAAGGATGTGTAGTTACAATATCAGAGATGGAAGACACTTTCTGAAGACCAGCTTTTCCATCTTATCTCAGTACGCACAGTGAGACAGGGAGGCTTGATGGGAGTATTGTTTGTGGTTCTATGAGGGGATATAATTTTACACTGAGATCATGGGAAAGGACACAGCTTACAGCATGGGATGGCATGGATTAGAAACCTTTTCTTTATATAAAATGTAGATGTTTAAGTTAGCATCAAGCTTCCATGCTCTTATTATGAATGCCCTGTTATTACTATGCTTAATTTCAGTTCTGTTAAGGTTACTTGTTCTCTTATGCTAGCTACTGATTTAAAGCATTTCTTCTAGCCAAGGCATGTTTTCTTGTCTCTAGTTTACCTTAAATATTGTACACTGCACCTCTGTATGGTACAAGTCATGGCTGAGAATATCCTTTCAACAAATCATTTACCCAGTTATTGGATAAATAATAAAGTAAAAATACTTAGTCTCACAAGTTGCAGTCTGCATCAGTTCAGTGAAATTCCTTCTGGCATGATCACACTGAGCCCTGAAATCTGTTCTGCCACCTATTAAACAAGGAACTATAAACGCATGTAATCACTGGTGACAGTGCCAGTATCCGTCCATCATACACTGCTCCTTTCATTTGAACATGCTACTCATCTACTGAAATGGTTGATTAAAGAATTGCTTAAACTTGGATTCATTTCCTGAAATTGTTTTAAGGCAACTTTCAGCAACAGTCAAATTTTAAGAATCCAAACTTTACTTTAGAAAGAGGCTGAAACTGTTGGCAGGCATCGGCAGACAGCAGCTTCTTAATCTGGTCATAAGGACCTCTAACTGGAGGCCAGTGTCAATAACATAATGCCCAAGAAGGAGATGGAGGGTATTCTTGGTTCCATATTATATCCTCACTCTAGTAAGCATAATATAGCACTTCAATAAAGCTGCAAAGAGGTCTGATCCAGTATTTATCTGAAATGTACCCCACCTTAATCTA
>NC_056737.1:289160888-289188388 GCF_019279795.1 Protopterus annectens
ATCTGCAGTTCATTAAAAGCTGTGTTTGTTCTGTACATACATGAAATAGAAGCAAAAAAGAAATGGAAAGAAAATTCAGCATCATGGTATAAAAATGGTTTAAGCCTCCAGAATGCACAAGGTCAGTGTTTAAAGGAAAGAAGATCTGATGGGTATAACTAGAGAGATGCAAATGAAAGACTTATACATCTTGAAAGCTCGGGCTTTTTTTTACAGCAGTGCATTGGATAATCTGTTACATTGCTGATTTTTTTTCTGATTTTACCTACACCATTTTTTGCCTCCTCATGTATCATCTGGTGCATATCCAAATATCTCTCTCAACTTCTTTTTGCAACAACCTCTGCAGACTCTGCTTGTGACACGGGCCATGTTGCTCTCATCACTCTGATAAGGAGGATACTTTTTCTTATTAATCCCACACTTGTCTCACATGTAATGGTGCCATGTCAGGGAGTGTACTTCACCACTCTCACTACCTCCTAACACAGATGCACAAGTCAAGGCTTACATCATTCATGGGGCCCTGTATTACCAAGCCCCCCAGGCCTCAAGAACCCTTCCAAAGGGAGATTTACCTTTCCTCCTCATTAGCTGCACAAGTGGTTAGGATTTATTCCTGAACTTAAACCGCTGGCAGTATGAACACACATCCACTATCTGCACCATGAGTATAACACATAATACAATGCTGATTGTTTTATTTCAAATACCGATCACTTCTAAAATTAAACGATTATGCATCTTGAATAAAACTATCAATATTTAACATCAGTACATCTTATACATAGCTTATACCTAATTCTGTCATTTTGTTTAGTTACAAAATATGTTGTTACTTTTAGTATGATTGTGTTAATACTACTCTGTTGGAGTAAGTCTTTCTTCTTTCCTAAAGGGATATCATGAGCATTCTGAATTCATTAGCAATGCACTTCTGCTGCTAAAGAGCTGTCAGTAAGTGAATGCCAGGTGGATCACCTCTGATGCTATCCAATGAGATACTACAATGCTGATAACAATGGGCAAAAGAGATGTGTGCATTGTAGGTGTCATACTGCCATTTTGTAGAAGTGCTTCTGGTGAGCAAAAGGAAATAGAAGGCAAACTGTTTACATATAAAAGTAACAATTGGGCACCTTTGAAATTTTACCACAGTTCTACATACTAGGACTAGAACCTTTCGCTGTTTAAGCATGGAATAATGACCGGTACAGCATTTTTTGTGGAGATACTTAAAACTGCTGTGGGGATACTTAAAGCTGCTGTTACTGAAGACTGCTTACTAAGCAGTTGTCCTGAGAAACAACATAAAGATGATGGCATTTTTACCCCACCTTTTTCCCCATGTCAGTCTCTACCCAGTTTTATTCAAAGGCTTTTGAAACCACTACCTCTCTGTAAGATTCTATAGCAAAAGTAAAACAAGACACTGGGGAGACAATCCATCCTGCAAAATGAATACTGAAAACTACCTAAAAAGAATCATATTTGCACCAAAAGACAACAAAACGCAATGAAACAATTTCAGCCCTTGGGCACAGAGGGGTGAAGCACTGATGATTGCCTAGTTGATCTGTTTTCACTTTGCAGCACATGTGTGTTGGAGTTGATATGGGAGAATGCACTTGAGCAGTCGATGTAGGCTCGCCCATCCTAACGGGAGAGAGGCAGCTTGACTTACTGCATTGGAAAACCTTAATTTAAGGTAGGCACACCACACCCCCTACCTAAACAGCTATCACAACCTCAAGTGCAATGTACTGGGAGTGTAGGCAGGCCATTCTGCAAGATCTGAAGGCTGGACTGCTTTCTAGCACCCAAATCTCACTGGAAGTTGAATGTATGAGACAACTGGACTTTCTGGGTAAGAATGATTAGGATGTAAGGCTCTTGCCTATCTTAGATATTCCTGGCTTCTGCCTCCTTTGGAATGAATAGGCTGATAAGGTGTAGGAAGGGAAACCATCAAGGTCCTATGGAGATTGGAAAGAAAAAAAAAACAGAAGGAAGTGCAGTTTATACCTAAATGCATGAAAATACTTCTTCTTTTCCCTGTTAGGTGTCGCCACAGTGGATTACTGTCCGCTCATGATTGGCAGTGGAGTTTTCCAGTGTCGAGTTGCTAGCCCGGCACCCAACCTTCCACAGAAGGCACACACATGGATGCACTCATGCCTAAGGCCAATTTAGAGTGTCCAATCCACCTACAGCATGTCTTTGGGATGAAACTGGAGCACTCAGAGGAAACCCACACGACCACAGGGAGGAAATGCAGACTCTGCACAGAAGGCACCCCAGCTGAGGATTGAACCAGAGAACCTCTTGTTGTGAGGCAGCAACACTAACTGCTGCACCACTGTGGCCGCCCTACCTAAATGCATCAAAATACTAAGTAATCATTATAGACCTGAATATGTGATGCAAGTCAAATGTAGGAATGCAAACCCATGCACTAAAGCAAAAGTAGCAATCCAAAAGAAAAAGCCATTCGGATGAAAAGAAAACAGCTGATGAAATGCTGGCAGCGAGTTCACCCACATAAAGTTCATAACCACATAGATTTCTCCAAAATAATCACAAAGCTAAATCAATGAAATACTAACTAAATTATGCAACAGCTACAGAGAATGGTCTAGTAAACTGAAGATGGCCACCCATCTTCCAGAATGAATACTTTCTAACAAATGTCAGTCAGTGATATATAGCATCACAAAATTCAGAAAGTCCTTCCTAGTGGATAGACTGCCAAAATACATCAACAAGTCACCATAACAAATTAAGTAATATGTCTGGAAATCTACAAAGGAACTGAGCATTTTGTGAAGAGAATTTTCATTTCCTCTTTGGTATAACAAACAAACATACTTTTCTTTCTTTCTTTCTTTCTTATTGCTTCAATATTTTACAGCAACTAAAGTAAGAGATAAATAGTAGTACATATAAACCTTCAGCTATATCATCAGAGGGTTGTTATGAGGATGTCTGTCATAACAGCAATGAACAAACCGCTGAAGGATTGGTAAAACAAGCATATGATTTCAGAGCCTTGGGTGATCAAGCTGAATATAGTGCATGTTAGAGAAATGGGCTTTATCATTCTATGTATTTTGCTGGAGTGTTGACGGTTACACAGTGCAATATTTAGGCTCTCTCTATGTGCGACTGTTAACTATGACAGCAGAAATGATCACAAAAATACTGAGGGCAGGTGCCAAGTGCTGAGTACTAACATTATACGATTTTTAACTCAGTGTAATCTTTTTGGGAACAAGTACTTTACAAATACGCTTCATTATACATCTGCAGGTACAAAAGGAAAAAGAAAACAGTTTTAGTTTGGATGAGTTCCGTTCATATGCACAAATAAATCCATCACTGAATTTTCTTCTACTAAAGTGTTAGGATTTGTGAGATAATATATATAAAATATATCCTATCTTAATGTCCATACTAATTTCAATTAAATAGCAACCATTATCCGTAATGTACAAGCACTACATGGATTTTCCCTACTGACTGCATTTTGTTCCTCCAGACTCATATACCAATAATATATTTAATACCAGCATTGCAGATGAAGTGTTATAACCCAGAATCACTTTGGTTTTCATTACAAGCTAAGCAGGGGCAAATCCCCCACTTGTACCTAAAACCAGAACAGCTGTGAACATACATCTATCAATCTGTGGCCTGAGCCCATTATGTCATCCCTGCTAGAATGCATGTTTTATCCTTCCTCTCCACTTTTAGCATCCCACTTTTAGGGAAAGCTAATTGACTGAGGAACCAAACAAGGAAATACACAAAATAATTAATCGTTCTTCCACTTTAAGACTTGGTAGACTAATCAGGTACATATTAAGCTAAATCTACTTGACATGTGTGTGTGTGTGTGTGTGTGTGTGTGTGTGTGTGTGTGTGTGTGTGTGTGTGTGTGTGTGTGTGTGTGTGTGTGTGTGTGTGTGTGTGCCTTTCGGCTTTTCCCAGTTAGGGGTCACCACAGCGGAACTCCGGTCCACTAATGATTGACAGTAGATTTTTACGTGCCGAGTTGCCAGCCCTGATGCACAACCTTGTATTGAACTTAAAAACTCAAACATCTGACATCACTAGCTGCTGACCAACATAACTATTTTGGCAACAAACCTCAACTATGAGCTAAGAGCCACCAACCCTAAACACATACAGGAATTTGACATCCTGCACAATGCAACAGTGAGGCTATAGACACCCCAGACATGCCTCTTAACCTCCTGTACAAGAAATCTGGACATAAACTCAAACTAAAGAGAAAATAAAAGCCCCAAAACCCAGCAACATATTTTAAGATGTGTTTATAGGACTTAACACCTAGCTAAGACAACAAAATTTAGGTTAACCTACAGAAGCAATTTAATTGCATGCCTATGGCCCCAACCCTGTGGCTTTTATGATCATGCATGCATTTTTCAAAATAACATGTTTTCTGAAAACCAATGGCATGATTATCCAAGACATCAAAGATCTAGCAACTATGAAGGAAACCACAACTCTTCTGCAGTCAGACCAAATAACATACAGACTAAAATATAATGAAAGAAAGGATAGTTGAGAGGTATGCAATTATCACACTGCCTTCCCACATTAAAATGCTTACCAACATTTAAAAAAAATCTGCATAACATCACCATGCAGGCCTATCCTACCCACAATCTAACATTAAGCCACTAAGGCCCAGCATACTGTTAAACATTATGTTTATTATTATATTATATTATAACTATAATTACTATATATTACATTTATACTGTTGCACAAATACTCACTACTGATACATTAGACTAGTAACTCCATACCCAAGCCTGAAGCCAGCTGCCACCACTAACATATGAACCTAATAAAGCAGCCACCAAACAAACAAAAAGAAATCCTGCACCAACCAGAAATTTATACACAAGCTATACTAATAATCAAGGCAAATAATACTACTACCCCAGCTGAGTCTTAAACAACTTGCAAACAACAGCGACTATAACCTAATTCATATCCCCTAACAAAGAAACATCTACAGGCACAGATACCCACTGCTCCATTAGCTAACCATCCATACTAATTGTGTGAGAAGAGTATATCCTCATATTTGCCCCCCATCTTATACCAGTTGGGAGGGTGGCCTAATGGTTAAGATGCTTGCTTTACAAACACAAGGTACAGGGTTTGAATCTCACAGGGCATAATTGGCTAGGCTTAAAATGGATCAGAAGGGCAGTTAGCCTAGTACTAATCTATGAACCTATCTATGAACCTATACTTGACAGAAAAAAAAATTCCTAACCAGGCCCCACAGCCTCCATTAATCACCTTCTGCCACCAGTAAATATACCTGACTTGAAGACCTAGTTGCTTGGCCGTTGCTCAAAGTAGAATTACGCTTATTTTCTCAACCCACACCAGTAGAGACCAGTTCCCCTCCTCCCTAACCTTATATAATCCCTACCACCCCCACCTAACCCCATCTTATACCAGTATATCACTTCCTCCCAGCTTATTCCTCAGCTACCCAATTTAATCCTAACTTGACCGGTAACCCAAATAACCACAGCAAGAGTCCCTATACAAATTGGTCTGCTATACAGAAAACCACATTTAAATCATAGATGATATTTGCCAAAATGCTTTGCCAGTATCTAGATGAAACCACTGTAGATGCAATGTTACCAGAAACCCTGACATGGGCTATCAGTACTTATATAAACAAGATTACAGCTTTTACTGTCTTATCCAAGGAGAGACACAGTTGCACAGATTTGGTATTTCAGCTATGCAAGTAATATATTATCAGCAGAGGCAAGCTTTATGCCAAGGACTTCCAACAGCAGAGTTACTGATGCTATGAGATTTCTGGGTAGTGCACTGAAAATGGCAGCAAGTATACATTTATTTTAAGAAGAATCAAATCCAGATACCAAATACAAATCCACAATCCAAATCAAAGTCAATACACGGCAAGTGGCTTTCACGCACACAAGTCCCTTTAATTCCAAAGAAAAGCTGGATAAAATAATTCAAAAATACCACAAAATAAAAGCTAAACATTTAGCTTTTATTGTGTGGCATCTGTTTGAGCAAACATTGTCTCTAGGTGGTTTGGTCACATTAATTAATGTTGATATGATACTCTAACCTCATGTAAATGGGAAAAAGGGCACTGATGACTGAAAAGGCTACCAGAGAAGGTCCTGTTGTTCGTGACTGGTATACAGCATAACAGCAAGATATAGAGGCTACAGGGGGGGGCAAATATGAGGATATACTCTTCTCACACAATTAGTGCTATGTGTAAACAAAGCCATGGAACCAGTAACAGGAGACAGCAGCAGCTGCTAAAATGCCTAAACAGAACTGCGGTCCGTTATGCTAAGACTGCTGAATAAGCCTATTCATAAGGCCACCAGATGAAATAGAATCTATACAATAAACATCAAAGACAGAATTCACTTTAATCTATTCAAAGGGGAATTCTTGATGTAAAAAAATAATAAAAAATATTAACTGGGAATGTTTGAAAATGAAAAAAAAAGGAAAATGTGATTTTTGTCAGTATATGATTCTCTCTGCTCAGACGTGATTGATAAAAGAACCAGAGAAGAAATTTAAAAAATATTATTACTGAAAAAAACACAACTGAAAGAAAAACAGAACATTTTAATGGCAAAGAACATGCTGCAGAACTGATGGAATTTCATTTGCAGAGTGTGTAAATCAGGGCTAGAAAATTGACAGACAAAAATGAATAAATACAGCTCAGTTCAAATTTGTCTTCCATCAGAGCTGGACAGGTATTTGTATTGCAGATGTTGACCTAAGCAATGTTTTCTCAATGTAGTGGTTTTATATTAGTTGGTGCAATTAATTTCACAAATTGTCAGTTATATTTTTTACTTACATTTATGGAATGCCCATTCATAATGGTCCAGTATTAATTATCAGGTTGCATTACAGGTGAGCAAAGTGAAATTAGTTAATAAGCAGTCCAATGAATCATCTTCACCAAATCCTTGAGTCGTCTAAAGGTGACTGAGTGAGGGTAATTCCCCAAACCCATTTGTGGGATTAGACCCTCTGAATCCCCTCAAACAAAGCGCAGTCTAGAATTGCACCTTTTGATAGCCTATGTATATGTATATATTCAGAAAGTCGACTTTCATACGGCCAAGACCATATGATTGACTTTTGAAAAGCGGACCATGTAAAATAAACACATAACAAACACCAAACACTTACCTTTCAACTGTTAGCAGGGGGGCAAGCCCCCCTGTGGGGGGCTCTACCCCCCATAACTTAAATATACCAACTCCGAGATCGCACTACAGTGCGGAAGAGGAAATTATCCCATTCCGCACTGGATGGAGATAGTGGTTCCCCATGGTCAGCTTTTTTAAAGTCGATCATATGGTCTGGGCCATATGAAAGTGGACTTTCTGAAAAGTCGACCATGTGAAGGGGACCCATATATATATATATATATATATATATATATATATATATATATATATATATATATATATATATATATATATATATATATGGGTTCCCGTCATAATTTCGAAATACTGAAATCCCAAATTTCAGTAATTTTGAATTTATAAAACCGAAGCCTTGAAATCCCAAAACACCAGAAGCACAAAATTCAAAATCCCGAAGTATGGACATTTTGAATTAGCACTTCTGGTGTTGCGGTGTGTGAATGGTTAGGTGTTAGTTGGGGTATGTATGTATGTGCAAGTGTGTTGGTTAGGGGCTTTAGTGTATGTCAGTGTCTGTTGTGATGTGTGTGGGTGTGTGTGTGTGTGAGGGACTGTGAAATGTGTGGGTGTGAGTTACCTTTGTGTGGCTGACTGTGTGATCTTGGAGTTAGTGTATATAAGTAGGGGGGTGTGGGGGTGAAGCCCCCCACATGGGGGGTGCAGGGGGCTTACCACCCTGCTTATATGTGGTCTAGGTTTGTCTGTGTGCTTGTGGGGGGAAGTTGTGTGTATGTTTATGTGTATGCTCTGTGTGTAGTGTAGGTTCAGGATTTTGAGTTTTGTGATTATGGGTTTTTGGGATTTGAAGGTTTCGTCTATGTAAATTTTGAAATACTGAAATTCAGGAGGAGAGTTGAATGACCTACTTCTCATCTGATTCACATTATGTCTTTCATGTGAACTTTATTTATTCTGTGCACATTACATGTATTCTCAAATACCCTTACTTTTTATGTACCTTGCTTAGGAAGGTAACATCATGGGCTCACTGCCCTTTCAGTGAAAAATACTACATTCCTGTTTAATTCACTTGTTACCCCATTCATCTTCTTTTCAGATGTACCTTCATTTTGGATGGAAACAGGAAAATTCTATGTATGAGACATCAAAGTATTCATGTTTTTGATGCCGTGTTGCCTATGTAACTGCTGAAAGTGTTTTTTTTTATGACAGCACAAAGGTGAGTACATGATATGCAGAAGTTAATATAATATTGGAAGAAGTTTTATCATGCCACATTTTGCCACTTTCCTAAACATTTTAGTTTCCATTTTAAAATGTATTTGACACCTAAACCCATCCTTTATTGAAAATATTGTTGTTAAATGAATATGTAAAGTTTCTGCCCTCACTGTTTTGATATTTATGCTATTTTTATCACATGCCAGTGCAGAAATGTGTATTATAATCTACTTATTATATGAACATAAAGATGACACACAAGTACTTTTTAATTTATTTCATTATTCATAAATTTCTGTGCCACTGTAAGATGTTTACTTTTAAAACTATACCTTGCATAACATCCCACATTGGTTTTAACAGAAAACCAGTGACATATTGGACTGTACTGTAGTAGGGAATAGCAATAATCTAGTATAAAACACCGATTAGGCAGAATTTTGAGGACAGTCAAATAGTATGTAACTTCTGGACTTTTTTCTTTTTCCTGCAGATCAATTTTAGGCATGGTATACAATGTATTCAGTCAGAAAAAAATTTACTATTCTGAAATGGAAAGAAGCAATAGTCAGTACCCCAAATAAAATGCTATGTTTACAGATTGTGTTACGTATTTTTAGACTGACATGGAATTATATCCCACTGCATAAAAAAGGAGCTACACAAGGGCTTGTGTAGCCTTTTGCAAGCCTGTAGCTGGTTTGCTGACATGGAACATGGTGGAGTGCTATCATTTTCATGATATAAGCCAAAAGCAAAATATTTTTAACTGTGCATGTTTCCACTCATGCTCATTATGTACTCCCAGTCTTTCTAATACCTCACATCCCAAAGGGCTAACACTGGGGATAATAGTGCAGACAACTAAGGGAAAAGGTTGTGGAAATTTCTGTGATATCCATTCAGCTATGTGTTCTGAGCAGTAAAGAAGTGTCCTTGTCCCAGCAAACGTAGGGTCAAGCTTCACAACTTCCCTAGTTCAGGGTTATCTGTATTTCAGGACTGGACCTAACTGCTCTCAAGTCAGAAAGCTACATTACATTCCCCTCAATGATCACTTAATTTACCTGTAAGGCAATGAGGCATTATTATTTTAGTCCCAAACCTTGTTCTTGGATGATGACGTAAGGACTTCCGTCAGTGAAAGAGCCTGCTATGATCTTTCCTTGTGCATATTTGCTTCTGTAGTGAAGGCTACCATCACTGGCTTGGCAGGAATAAACTCAAGTCCCCAGATGTAGTGGTTTTCTGATGCCTGTAAGTCTCCACCTACATTAGGGAAGCACAGCTGACTAAACTCCCATCCCTAATCACAGGATAGGGGTGCCAGTGTCATGTGCAGAGTCCCATTCTACCCCCAACTCCTCCGTTAGATCCAATACTCCTACTCAGGTTGTGAGGTTCACAGTCAGGGTCTTAGTCCTCTGTGTCATAGAAGTTTCCTGAAACCAATGCTTTTCACAAGTGCTTCAACCCAATCACAAAACACACAATGGACATCTGGAAACCAATTGATAAAAGAATAATTTAATTCTGACACCGCAATGATCTCAAATTAAGAGGGTTTATTTAGGGGAGGGGGTTGCATGTAGAATATTGTTTAAAAACAAATTATGCTATGTCCAAAAAGGGACAAATATTTTGGTGCTCAGATGCTCGAAGTACAGGGCATTGAAGAAGATCGAGCAAAATTTTAAACATTGCACTGCAACGTCACCGGAGAAGTGATGGTATATTTATTTATTTTTCTTTTGGGTGAAAATCAATACCTTTTTTCATAAAATGGTATTCAGTACAGTTTTGCAGTTTGATTAAAGGTCTAATTAGTTTATTTAATAGCTGAACTGAATTTTTTAAAATTTTTGTCAGTCAATAAAAACTCTATAGTTGATACAACACATGAAAGTCTTTTGTTTTACCTCTGCTATACACTGTTGCCATTAGTTCATGATGGAAACTTTACGTTCACGGAGGAAAATAACAAGTGCTTTCTGGTGAGAAATGCAAGGAACTGGTTTGCAAAATATCATTTTATCTGGTGTTTGTCTCCCTGCAACATAGAATACCCAGAACCTGTGCATTGGTAACTTGGTTTGTGCCCTGGAAGTTCAGGGTGGCTGGATTGTAGGAAACACATTTAATTTGTCTGAGTCCTTTAGCCACAGTAGTTGCAGATTATAATAATAATTATTATTATTATTATTATTACTATTGTTATTATTATTCAAAGAACTGCAGCAATAGTTAAGGAGCTTGGGACCTTATTCAACCTGCTGCATGTCAGGAGTCATCGTGAGTACGTAAAAGTTTCTTTGGAAGTGCCTGGCAGTGGCCAAGTAATATCAGTTTTCTGCACTGGTATCTGGATATAGCCTAATAACTTAATTTGTCAGCTTTTATTCATTTTTTATTAGATGGTTTTAACTGATCATTGTGCACTTTTGCTCAACCAATTATTTTATTTATTATGGATACAAACAGATGGAGCTAGGGAGGGACAAAGTCCAGAAGGTTTAGGATTTTTACTTGGAAATGCTTGCACAGACATTTTAATACCACAAGAAGACTAGAGAGAATTTTTCCTCAGGAAGACTGCATATGCTGAATTTGTGATGGAAAAGAGAGAGGTAACTGGGAACATTACTTTTTTTTTGGGGGGGGTGTAATAAGTTGGTAGATTTTAAAAATTCCCTACAAAGTAACTTATCTGAAATATTGGGGAAACAAAAGGCTGTAACTAAGGAAATTATTCTTTTGAGTTGGGACACGGGATGTGAATTGCCTTTTATATACAAAACTTAAGTTTAATGATACTAGCTGCCAAAAAAGCAATTACTAGAAAATGGAAATTGAAATCTGCACCAGATGCAACTGAAGTACTGAATATTGTAAAGGAGATAAAACAGCAGGAGGTGGGATCTTTATAAGAAGGGAAGGAGCAAAATAGATATAAATAAATGAAATTTATGGTTACAACACATACAGAAGAGGAGTAATGCTTAAGGGAAGGCAGGAATTCACAAATTATCTAATTCTGGAGTGTGTAATTGTTAAAAAAACATACATAATGCAGAATTCATGAATATGACATGCTAATATGGCTTCTTTCTTTTCTATTACTGTATGTGTGCCTATGTCTTGTGATGATGTAAGAGACATTTTAAAACTATATAGGTGCAGCTGCCCCGGGTGCCCCCATATAGAAGGTTTTAAAAGGTTTAAGCAGCAGCTGTGGATTGTAGGGAAGTGCAGTATCAATGCTGACAGTATTTGTGGTCACAGTTCAAGCAAAGAAAGTGGTTGCTGTGTGGTACTTGAACTCTACTAGCTGCTTGCTACATTTGTAGCAAGAAATGTTATTACAGTTTCAAAGTAAAACAAGCTTTTACTTTTGGTCCTCAACTCCAAAAGTCCTTTTTGCTTTTGCTTCTCAGCTTAGAATGGGGGGGCACCAGACTGACGAACTGCACAAGGCAGGGAGCACCAAATCGGGGAACTGCATAGGGGCCAAATGACCTAGCTAGGATTCTGACATACTTTGTTAAATACAAGCTTTATCATGTAACCTATATAGCCTAAATGTGAGTTATTTTGTTATGTGTTTTTGTGTGGTCTGTTAAATACAATCATATTTAGCAGCTCATATAAGGAGATGTAAGCTACTACACAGTGAAGAATTAAAGCTAGCTGGGTCTTTCTGAAATGTTTGCATACATGGCTTTTCTCTGTGAC
This sequence comes from Protopterus annectens, assembly GCF_019279795.1. Lineage (NCBI taxonomy): Eukaryota > Metazoa > Chordata > Ceratodontiformes > Protopteridae > Protopterus > Protopterus annectens. Next base: position 289,173,092 of record NC_056737.1, read on the forward strand.
CATTTCAGTTTCTGTTTTGGTTCTTACTTGGGCTATGTTCTAGCCAGTCTAATGTTATGGACATCAGGATTTTCTATGGGTAGATTGTTTTCAGGTAATGGCCACACCATCCATTTATGCTGCACTGATTATCCAATAAAAAGAGAGAAAGATGTCATGTGTACAGGTAGTGAGGTTTGGCATTATTGGCCTTAATTTGCATTAATAAAGACTTTTAAAGTATAATGTCAGGGAATATTAAAAACTATAAAGATGGAACACTTATATGTCTTTTAGGGATCATTTGTATATATCTCACTGGTTTCCTTCAAAGGAGGTTTAATGTATTACACAGTAGAGACTCTGACTTGCCTCTATCTTTCTTTTTGTTTTTTTTTTTCATTACTTGCTAATGTTATAACACTGTTAGGTAATCATATTTCAAACAAAGTATTTTGCCAGTATCTGTTGTCTAATACATGTATGTGATTGTACATTCTTTCTGTACTGCGATTGTGAACTTAAGAAATTAAAACTCCATTATAGTTAAAAGTATTTGCACAATTTTCCTGCACATCTGTAGGTATATGCATCCTCTGTGCATGAAATACCCCCATACAGCTGGTAAATCATTTATCTGGCAAACTAACACAGATGATTACTACTATGAGCTGCTAACAAACATCTTTTTAGTACAAAATTTGATTTCCTTGGTGTCTTTTTGTCTACTTTGGGACACTGAGCAAACAACTTAAGAAGATAGTATTCCAGAAAACAGGCATTGTACTTCATCTAGTATCTATAACTATGTTAAATGCTGTTAAATAGATGAGTGCCACACCCCCATTGATGTCATGCTTCCTTTGGGAGGATTTAAAGAGGATTACACCAATCTAAGGAAGGTAAATAGATGAGTGCCACGCCCCCACTGATGTCATGCTTCCTTTGGGAGGATTTAAAGAGGATTTTTAGAAGTTATAAAGGCCAATGCAGGTAGAAAACTGACATGAATTACAACAAAATTAAAGTTAGTTTATAAGTGTTTCTGATTTTTATTCAAAAATTTGCCAGAAAGAAACCTACTCTAAAATATTTCTCCACTACACACGTGCACATCCCCAAGTGCAGCAGAGAAAGGTCATCAAAGACAAATTTGTCCGTGGTTCCTGAATGATCTCAGATAAGGAAAGGTTTTGGGATTAATGCAACCTGTTAAGGGACATGTTTTCAAAACATGGATATCTGCTTACTTTTATCAATGAATTAATGATCAAAATGATGAAAAACATGAAAGGAAGCACTTTGTACCCATCCTTGGGGCAACAATGCAAGATCATATTAGTCCATCGGTTATGGGTACACAAACATCCACACATATCACTAACAAGACCGATAATTATAAGAATTCCTTTTTTACAGTATTTCATCCAGATGGCTACTGTATTAGATTCTTACTAAAAATTTAAATATTTTGACAAACAACAAACATATTAAAGAACATGTAGGTTTCGTTCCAAGCATTGTTTACAAGAAGTGACACAACCTCAAAGCTTTATTTGTGAAGAAATCGGTACAATAATCAAAGCACTTTGGGATGGCAAAATGTGGCTGCTGCCCATATTCAAAGTATATTTTAATTGATAATTCATTTGTCATTAACAGTGCCCAGTTCAAACCTAAAAAAATATATTAATTGTAATTCTACTAAAGTCATTTATTGTGCTCAGTGCCAACACTATGAAGGGTTTTATGTTGGTAAGACAGAAAGACATCGACATCTGCATGGCAGATTTTATGAGTGCACTTATGATATTAGAACTAAAAAGGATACCAATACTCTTTCCAAACATACCATGGAATACCCTGACCACACCTTTAAATTTTTCATTTTAGAACAATTTGTCCTGACAGATAGGGAAGGCCTGTGGACACTCAGTCTGGAAAAACTTGAACTTTGCTAGCAACTGAAACTTAATGTCGTGAACTGGCCTGGTTTGATCGACTAAATATCCATCACCTGTATTTTAAAACTGAAATCTTTGGAAAGGTGATGGCTGCAATATGTTTTCAGTACATTATTAATATGTAAAAAATCAAAAGCACGTGTATAAACTGACTTTAATTTTGTTGTAATTCATGTCAGTTTTCTACCTGCAAGGCCCTTTGAATCTTCTAAAAATCTTGTTTAAATCTTTCCAAAGGAAACATGACATCACCGGGGGCTTGGCAGTCATGTGATCGATTTCTCGTCCTTAAACTGGCATATATAAATATCTATGGGTCTACTTTGATTCACTGAAAACTCATTTCATTTAATTTCAAGTCACCCTCAAAAAATCTCTGACAGCTGAAATCACCGAAAACTCATTTCACTGAATCACATTTCATGGAATGTAAGTGCTCCCCAATGTAGGGGGCAGTTCCCCCACACCCCCTATCTATATATACTAACTCCAGGATTGCACTACAGTGGGGAAAAAGGGCATATACCTTTTACTTGCCTTACAGTACGCTACACAGTGCAACTGCTTCACTTGAAATGCGATTCAGTGAAATGAGTTTTCAGTAATTTGATCTTTCAGTGATTTGGTCAGAGTGAATTCAACAGAGAAATGAGCTTTCAATGAAACAAAGTAGACCCATAAATATATATATATATATATATCTATATCTATATCTATATATATATATAGAGAGAGAGAGAGAGAGAGAGTGAAAGACTCAATTTTTCAAACATGGTTTTATTTGAAGAAGTTTTCATTAAGAAGACAAAAGTGCTTATCTTTTATTGCTTTTATCAGCATTTCAATATTAAAGCAACCTTTTTATCGTGAATTGTGGCTTCATGTGTACTGTGTCCATACTTTTGAACTACCTTGGTTTGCAGTTTGTTCTATGTGGATTACAAGCTCATACATAGTACAGTCTGTATTCCTTTTAATATTTTGATTTGCACTTAGCGTTTTTATTGAAACTGTATGTATCATTTGGCAGTGTTCAGTTGTAGGGTAAAAACAAGAAAATTATTGATGATAAAATAATACAAGTAACTTTACTTAAGCTTTGCTCCATTAAAATAATAATCTCTGCCAGCTAATATCCTTAGTGCCTCTTCATCACTTACCTGGTTTCTGGTCTATAATATCTGCTTTTCTTCCACTCAACAAGGTACACTTTTTTGTGCTACTAACTAGCCATAACTGGGAAAGTACATACAATGTCACAGGGGCAAGATTTTGACAGCAGACTTTTTATAGTTATTAAATAAAATTTATGAGGATGTAACTAAACCAAAAAAGCAAAGATTCTTTACATCTCTATCACAAGCCTTTGCACACCAGAGAATGTCAAAACTAAATAGAGTACTAAAATATTCAGATGGTTTCAAATTCTAGCTTCAAAACTCACTGCAATATACAAGCAGTGGGAAGTTGCATATTAAATTGATACATTAATAATTCAAGAGTTTCATTTGCATGTCACTTCCTAAATCCTGCTACCACTCAGTTACTTGATCAGCTAAGAATGACCAGTCACATTGTTATAAAGTAATTCAACAGGGAGAATAGACTACAAGGAAGATATAACAAGAAGCCTGCTGAATATATCCAGCTTTGAGAGCTTGGCTATAAGCTAATGCTCTGGTTGAAGTATCTGTCACACCCTCGTTTCACTAATGCACTGTCTTATTTATTTAGATAAGATAAAATGGGAGATCACTAAAGATAAAATGGGAGATCACTAAAGATAAAATGGGAGATCACTAAAGATAAAATGGGAGATCACTAAAGATAAAATGGGAGATCACTAAAGATAAAATGGGAGATCACTATTTTTTTTTTTAATTTCTGAATTGCTTCAGGATATCCTTAGAAATCTGCATCAGTTGTATGTGCCCTACTCTCCTACACACAGGTGTTATGAAAAGTGCAGTAACATAACTGGTACTGGGGTATCACAAGCATGAAAAGCATAGTAACAGAACTGGTACTGGAGTATCACAAATATGAAAAGTACAGTAACAGAACTGGTACTGGGGTATCACAAGCATGAAAAGCACAGTAAAAGAACTGGTACTGGGGTATCACAAGCATGAAAAGTAGAGTAACAGAACTGGTACTGGGGTATCACAAGCATAAAAAGTACAGTAACAGAACTGGTAGTGGGGTATCACAAGTATGTTACATGGAAGGTTCAAACTCAGTGGTGTTTTTTCCAAGAAAACTGCATGAATGTATTACTTCAGCATCGTCACTGAGCAAAATAAATGCATCAGATACACTAAAATCTTTAGGGCTGATGACCATAAAACAGCCCTTAAACACTTTAACTGGTCCCCTTTTTTAACACTTCCTTTAGATGAAGCAGTTGAGTATTTCAATACTATCTTCTTAGGCCTTCTCAACCAACGTACCCCACCAAGGCATATCTGCATGAAAACCATCTATGCTCCTTGACTTACCAAGAGCACTAGGTAACCTATGAAACAAAGGGACAAAGCATGGGCCACCTGGCACAAAATCAAAACTACACCTAATAGGCAAACATTCTTATAACTGACAAACACTAAAACAAATCAGACTAGACAAACAAAAATACTATAGTGAAATTCAAAGTAAGCACAATACCAAACCACAAAAGTTCTGGGCTGCTATAAACAGTATTCTCCAACTAGGTAAATCACCAACTCCTCATCCAAACATAGACACCACCTCTATAAATACAGCCACGCAATTCAATGAGTTCTTTACCAACTCTATATTAAAGCTGTCAACAGACCCACACTCCTCAACCCTCACTATACTATATAATCTATCAAATAACGCTAATTCCTTCACCCTTCAACCTGCACCAACTTACACCATCTATAGATACCTAATCAAATATTAACCCACCACCTTAGCAGTCCACAAACTACCTGCCAAATTCCTACAAGCAGCCGCCAAAGCCATTTCCTACTCAATCTCTATAATCATTAACAGATCAATCTCAGTACAAATGGTGCCACTTCTCTAGAAAATCTCCTACATTTTACCAATGCACAAAGGGGGGGCACCTCCACTGACTTATCAAACTACCACCCTATAGCTATACTTTCCCCAATGGCTAAAATACTGGAAAAATGTATCCACACCCAGGTCCTAACACATCTCCTCTCCAACAATAGTCTTGCTGAAACTCAACATGGTTTCCACCCCAACCATAGCACTACCACTGCACTCATCCATTTTAGTAACCTAGTAAATATGCAACGCAACCATGGCCAAGTGTCTGCAGTTTTCCTTGACTTATCAAAGGCATTTGATACAGTCTCCCATACAAAACTAATAACATTACTCTCAGAATTAAAACTAACTATGTCCACTCTATTATGGTTTCAAGACTATCCCAATGCCAACAAGTTGTTCAGTGGAAAAACTCCCTTCCCCCTACATCCTGTAAAACTAGGAGTACCCCAAGGATCAATTCTATGACCCCTACTTTTCACTATATTTACAAATGATCTTCACAAAGCCACCCTTTAGCAAACCTGGTTCAATACTCTAATGACTCCATCTTAATCTGCTCTGCTCCCCTTTCCAACAACTTCAAATCAAGATCCAAGAAGCCTTTACATCCATCGAACTTTGGCTAACAAACTCCCAGCTAATACTCCTCCATTCTCTATTTCTGCATCAGATAATACCCCTACCTTCCCCATCACTCGAAACAAATTACTAGGGGGTCATTACTGACAATAATATGAAATTTGACAAACACATAGCTCATACAATAACCAAAATCAACAAAAAACTAGGTACTCTTTACAGATGTAAAACTTCTTAACCAGCAACAGTAAAGTTACCTAGCTCTACCCATCTTCTCTCTAACTTACTGTATGCTTCTCATGTCCTATTTAATCTAAACAAGAGTAATTTAAATAAGCTATCAGTATGCTACAATAAAATAGCAAAATTTGCTACAAACTCCTCCCACCGGACCTACCACTGTCAGGCCCTAAAACAGCTTTCCTGGCTGGAATTCCCTAACAACTTCTTCTAGCTCACCAAATACTGTACCAACCTGACAAAACTCCAGCCTTACAAGACCTGATCACCCTCTACTCCAATAACTGAGAACTTAGATCCATTAACAAGGCACTAATTGCAATATCCAAAAGCCATTACAGCTCTGGTGACTCCCTGTATTCTAGCAACATTGCCAAGACTTGGAACTCCCTATCACTACACATCAGGGTACAACCTAACAAAACCATGTTCAAAAAACAGCTTATTTCCCACCTAAACAACTCCTGGGCATGCAACTGCCTAGCACCTGGCTGCCATATTCTAACTCCTTTCCCCTACCCACTATCCAACCTCCTCTTTAAAACTCCCACAGATGCACTATATATTATCACATGTTACTTGTAACTGCCTAGCACCTGGCTGACATATTCTAACTCCTTTCCCCTACCCACTATCCAACCTCCTCTTTAAAACTCCCACAGATGCACTGTATATTATCACACATTACTTGTAACTGCCTAGCACCTGGCTGACATATTCTAACTCCTTTCCCCTACCACTATCCAACCTCCTCTTTAAAACTCCCACAGATGCACTAGATATTATCACACATTACTTGTAACTGCCTAGCATCTGGCTGACATGTTCTAACTCCTTTCCCCTACCCACTATCCAACCTACTCTTTAAAACTCCCACAGATGCACTGTATATTATCACACATTACTTGTAACTGCCTAGCACCTGGCTGACATATTCTAACTCCTTTCCACTACCCACTATCCAACCTCCTCTTTAAAACTCCCACAGATGCACTAGATATTATCACACATTACTTGTAACTGCCTAGCACCTGGCTGACATATTCTAACTCCTTTCCCCTACCCACTATCCAACCTCCTCTTTAAAACTCCCACAGATGCACTAGATATTATCACACATTACTTGTAACTGCCTAGCACCTGGCTGACATATTCTAACTCCTTTCCCCTACCCACTATCCAACCTCCTCTTTAAAACTCCCACAATGCACTATATATTATCACATGTTACTTGTAACTGCCTAGCACCTGGCTGACATATTCTAACTCCTTTCCCCTACCCATTATCCAACCTCCTCTTTAAAACTCCCACAGATGGACTATATATTATCACACGTTACTTACCAACTCAGTGCCGCCTACTCCCCACTGCCCCATCTATACCCACTAACTCTCCCACAGACTAAGTTGAAAAGCTTTCCCTTAAAATGTCAATGCACCTCATATGAACTTGTCTATATTCTCCTCTTTTTTTAGTTTTTCCTTTCTTGTCTTATCTTAATTGTATGTCTAAACCACTAAGCTTGTGTAAATATCTTATGCAATCATGTGTTATTATCTGCTATAATTTTATAACTGAATGTGTAAACCACAATGCTCATGTAACTATCTTATGTATAGTATGTTAGCAATTGTTGTGGAGCTTTTCTGCCCCGGCCTCCACTGAAAACAGACAGCTCTGTCCAGTTGGACCTCCCCAGTAAACACATGAAATATAATAAATAAATAAAATAAAGAACACAGCAACTGGTGGGTTACAGATAAGGACCCCCTTAGCTGTCATCTACAAGTTAGTTATTGGCTAGACATCTGATACATGTTAGTACTAAATCTCATTATAGGGAAAGAGAAATAAGCAATATATTTGAGTATTTGGTAACAAGAATTGCTAGCATTTAAAATCCTGGAAGAGTGAAATATGGACTGCAAGCTAATCTAAATGTATATGTGTTATTCTTCAGCTATTTTTTTAAGTTTTTTGTTTGTTTGTTTCTTAATTTTGAAAAACTGATATTAAGTCCACAAAAATCAGCTTTTCATATAGCTCTGATAAATTGTCTAAAATGAAAGACATGACTATTTAACTATAGTTACTAAGATTAAAAATTTCATTAGGAACTGTGTCTGAGATATATGCATATTGTCTATTTCTGGTCTCTTTCTGATGGCAGTATTTAGGGTGACTGGAAAAAATATCCATTATTTCTTAAGTGGCTCATAAGCAATCAGGACAAAATTATTTATAAAAGGCAAATGTACAGCTGTCGAACATTGTGCAAATGATGTTATGTGATGGCTTATTGGATGGCATGAATAAAAAAGCAACATATCCTACTGTAAATGAATGAGACAGGAGTCAGTCCTGGCAGTGTATCAGTGGGATGACAAAGGGCAATATGCAGTCAAAAACAGATCAACACATTGTCATTGGCACTACTATTCCGCATCCTGAGCACTTCGTCAACTGTGTCACTAAGCATAAAGACACAGCTCAGAAATTAATTTTAAAATGTCTGCAGTATGGAAGAGGATTATTCCGAGTACAAATACCTTTAAGTATGTTAGGTATATAGTGCGGAACTCTGACAAAAAACAATTGAAAATGAGTTTCAAGCTTTTGCTGAGTGTTTTGTTTTGAACAATGGTCCAATGATTTCCAAGCAACGTAAGAATAAAATTCATGGTGGTTCATTTTTTTTTCACTTTGCAGTACAATGTGATATAATTCGGAGAAGTTAAGCACTCAGAAGGAGACTTCAGTAATGTGTACAACACCTCCCTGCTTGGATATATCTGTCAGACAAGTGCCAGTGTCCAAGTTTTGTATTTAGAGTTAAAATCTAAAAGATGTACAGAAGTATCAAGCCACTTTCATAAAGAATTTAGCCTCGAATTTTTTCTGTGGCTGAATAATTGGATATTTTTCATGTAGCTTCCTTATGGCACATACCCTGCCATAGCTATAAGCAAAAAAATATCTCATAACAGTCAGATTTATTGTTTGAGATTGAGAGTGGCAGCCATCTTTAAGCCATACAAGTCAATCCAGGACACGGTTTTGCACTCTACACCTGTGTACTGCTCATTTTGGAATTATTACTCTGATGTCCATCAAATCTGTCTCAGTATTGTACGCAATACTAAACTATAATGGCAGCTTTGCTCCATAATATGTATTGATCATAGCATATTGATTGATTAAGTTCAGTATTAAGGACAAAAGGTGCAGTGTACTGATATCTGAATGTTGTATCAAATTTGTATAAGACTCTATGTGTACTATTAGCCTTCCTAATTCAAAATACCACATTTGGTGCAAACCAAATCTTCCTAAAATACATCGCAGGTCATGTAATAAATGTAGCAGCAGAATATAACATTCTGACTGTCTCAGTCAGGTAATGAAAAGAACATCTAGATAATCTTTAAAATTCACTTATGAAAGAATGCTGTTTAAATTTCATTTAAAGTACACATAGGATAAGGGTGCAGCTAAGTAAAAGGCAAAAGCTTTATTTTAACTTGTTTTTATTTGTTTATTCATTTTATTAACAGGTTAGCCTAACAGGCACAATAACCCCTTTTCAGTTGTGACCTGGGAGTACAATTTGGTTAAATTACTATCATAGAGTCACACAGTAGGCAAATGGAGGTGGAAGGAATCAGACCCTTGACTCTTGGAACTGCTAGTCTGGGGTGCTTGAACTTCATTTTGGATAATGATAACATTTGCACTGAAACAGCTATTACCTTCACACACTTTTGTATATTAGCTGTCTATCATTTCAAGAAGCTTACATAAAATAGCAGCAAAATCATGCTGAACAGTGTGTTAACAGGAGGGTGAAAAACAATTCTAAAGTTGCACACGTACACACTGACCTGCAGATAACTATTAATTCTACAATTCTCTACAGGCATCAGACACTTAAACTAAAGTAAGAATGAAACACTATGAGCCACAGAAAGCTCTTTGGACATACAATTTTTCTCACCTGATATATATGCATGTTTTGTAATATGCATAAACTGGTGAAAGTCTTTTGAAGTAACTATTATACCAAACAATCTAGTACATTCCTTTTCTGTAGTTCTCAAATCTTGAACACTTTATCTCGTTCCAAACCATTCCATAAAAATCGTTGCTACTGAAGTTTTAAGGAGTGCAATACTTTTTGAGATTTAAGGAATGTGATACTTTTTGAGATATAAATAAAATAATTATAGGTTCACATTTTTATTAATATCACTTCAATAAGGAGTGGTTAAAATCTAGAATTAAGGTATATCAAAATGGCATGGGCATGTAACTCTTACTGTTTGTTTTTATCTAAGGAGTGCAAAATGGAATTAGGTGTGATGAAGGCAGATCATGAACCTGATCATAGGTGGGTTCTACATATAATTTGTTAATAATTAGGACACACATAGATGAACTCTATGGTACTTGTATTCACTTTCCACAAGGACAGTATAACACAATCTTTACAAAAAGGCATTTCAGATTCCTTTCAATATTAGAACAGCACTAATAAAATTATGAAACATATACATCCTGCATTTAACTCTCCAGAAGAACAAATATGCAGTCCTCCAAATATAAATATTGAGAAAAAAATAATCATTCTACCTAAATACCTCAATAATATCAAGGATAGATGTTTACCACTAAAACTCTGAAAAGAGGTCAGGAGAAGGATGTTCCATTAAGAATGAATTCACCACTCACACAGAAAGTGATCAATAAATGGAAAAATATAAAAATATGTTAAAAATGAATGGTTAATAAGCTCAAATAATACTGAAAGCATTTTTTTAGCTACAAATAAATTGGGGATGAATGGAAAACTACATTCAGTATGGATATATATTTTTATATTTCCATATAAAAACAGATGTTTTGTTCATCTTGGTAGGGTACATAGTTCTCAATCTCTTAGCACAAAAAAATCAGGTTAAAAAATAGGGACAACTTTTAAATATTGTTCTTATAAACTTAGAAAATTGTTAGAATAAAAGGTCTTGCATTACAATGCATTTCTGAAGGATATAAAGTCTAAACATCAAATGATTGCCATTTAATGAATTAATTCCTCACTGATTTCACACAAAAATACAGAAAAATCACAAATTTTATGAGGAACAGAATAAAAATATGAAGGAAAAATCTGGACATTCTGTGAAAATCTGTTCAGTTGAGAGGTATGGTAAGGTGGCTCCTTAAATGTAATTTGACTATGAGGATCACTTTCTTGTCAGCTGATCCAACAATCCACTTGTATTCATGAGCAATGCCTGGTGTCAAATCTGGATCAAGAGTCAAAGACCGTGTGGGAAAATCTGTAGTACAGCAGTCCACCTTGGAGTATGAACAGCTTTTATGGCTGCAACCACTACTGAAGGGACTGGCTGGATTTACTTAAAAACAAAAAGTGGAGAAGTGGATGGTAATGGTAAGAGATTTCACACATATGTGCCACTTTTGGGCAAAAATGAACTTGTTAACTTAATTTAACTTTACCCCATGACTGTTTCTGATTTTGCAGAATGCCTCTATTGCATTATATCTACAGTCTTCTCCTGGTAAAATGTGAGGTTTTCCAACATTGGTAAGGTTTACAGTCACTGATTTACAGACACTGTGAGCATTTGTCTGGCATATTTAAAATAATTTTATTATTACTCACTGTGACCTATTATTTGTATAACTTGTATACTATCTATTTTATTCTATCACCTATCTGTAATTTAGTATTCTGTATCGTGGATGTTTGATTTTGTTTTGATTCTGTAGCTTTTCATGTTTGTTTGTTTGTTTGTTTTTGGAGCTTTTCTCCCTGGTAAACAAATGCAAATAAATAAATAAATAACTGTGCTTCTTATCCGTCAGAAAATGCATGCAAAGTCTGTTACTGAAGCAGCATTCTAAGTACGATACATAAAGCCTGTTACTGTTTCGGGCTTTTGTCCTCCATTAATTTGTAGCTTTTTCCCAAATTTCTGTGCTAAAATGTTGGGAGAAAGGGGGGGTTACAAGAGGCTGCACTGTATTGTTATGAAAGCTATGAACTAGAAAACCTTTTTAGGCCATTATCCAGTTATTTATTCTGTTGATCACAAGCAGTTTCCAACACTGTGTGTTGTTTGACTATGAATCCCAGCAGGTCTTTTGCAGTTTAAGGGGTTTGCCAAATGCATTTTCAATAAATGTGAATTCAGGGGAAGAGAAGTTTACTGTTGCTCATGTTGATTCTGTTTTCAATGTGACAGCATTTTTTTTTTTTTGTTTTGCAATTGGCTGTCAAATGATTCTCTGTAAAATTTGATATTTAAGTTTTAAATTAAGTCCAAATCTGTGATCCTTGCAAAAAATTAAGAAAATAGTATGCACATTGACATGGTAATTGGAGAGAGAGAGACAACCAAGTAAAGGGATAAAGGTATAGCTCGGGGGGTACAGTCCATTACCCTGTCTAGGGTCCTGTTTGACCAAGATCGTGTACTGATTTCATTATGTCTGCATATACTTTCATAATGTGTGTATCAGATTGTTCAGTGTCTTGTTTTTTATCAATAGAACAAGGTTTACATAGTGAAATGCAATCCAGAAAGTAAGTAAGAACAAGAATCATGCTCTCCTCCAATCAGAGAAGGAATTCTACCACACTGATCATGGGACAAAGAGATCTGGCAAAGTAATTCAAAAGTGATTAAGGCAGAGATTGCAAAATAATCAAATGATAAGAAAATGCGAGACAGCACATCATTTTGTGTCAGTGGTCAACTCCAGACCTCCTCCCTTTATATAATTTCATACTAATTTGTTAAAGGTCCTTTTGCCTTTAATGTCTTTCCATTTTTCTCTGTTGTATATTCATTTTTCCCCATCGCTGGTTTCCATGTCATGTAGATTAGCAGAGTTGCACTGTGATTTAATCTGTGCTCATATCAGGTGGTGGGCACCAGGTGTATTTCCTATTTTCATGGAGTTTGTAGACCACACTTTTACTTCTTGCAAATCAAATCATCAAGGTTCTGTCCTCTGCTTTTGGAGGAGTGACGAAGGCCCTAAGAATCTACTTCTGGTAGAGCAGTCTCTGTTACATAACCAGCACCTCAGATTGTCTAATATGCTGAGCCAACTAGAATTCCTTAAACTGGTTAGTACAAAAGAAGTAATCACCATGGTGAGTTGTGCAGCAACCTTCCCTTCAGGAAGAAAAATGTGTATTTAATTAAAGAACATTTATTTATTTATTCTCTGATGGATGAAGGCCAACAATCTGCTAACTTAAGGCTCCTGCTACATTAAATGTGCTACCTAATCACTGCTGGTTTCCCACTAAGGCCGATCTACATTGACAGGAGTCCTGACCTCTAACATCCTGCTCTCACACATAACACTGCAGCCCCGCGTACTCTTTTAAAACACATCTGATGCTTCTGCATTCCAAGTGCCTCACTATAATAACCTTTATGTCATTCTCTCTCTTTGAATTTTATAGCATTGTATTATACAGAATTATCGCATTAATTTAAAGTTACATTCATGCGTTGGCCTTCAACAAAACAGTGCTTGTGCTGCCAATCCCAAATTAATACTACTATTTCAGATTCCCATGTGTGTTTGTTTCTTTTTGTGCGTACCTTTACCAAGGAGTATTTTAATACCATTTAAAAGTACAAATTGCATAGTTTGCTCCACAGGGGTTCCTTCTGCTTGAAGAAGTTATTTTTACTTTCATGGACTGGTGGGGGTGTAGTCTGAGTTCCTTGACAAATCCATGATTGACTCCTCTGCATGGCAGTAAATGATTATTTCCAATCAGGTAACAAATCTGCATTCTCATCTAACCAACCCCTCATTTTCAGCACCTCCATATCTACTGATCACATCATGTCCAACACCGGTCAAAATACCCAAATGCTGAAGCTAAAACCCATAAACTAATTTCTTACTTGTATAATATTATAAACACTGGACAAAATGCATAATTTTCTATAAACCATCTACTAATGTATTGTACAGCCCCTGCAGATGCAACTGCACTATAATATATACAAAATATCAAAAGCCCATAGATAAATTAATCCTTGAGCAGTGTCACATAATTGCATTCCTACATTGTCTAATTAAAAACCACTGCTAATTTTATCATGATATATAAAACTCACATAAAAGCATGAGCATAATTCTAACTATTGCTAAGGTACATTTTAAGTGCACTGGTATTATCTTGATATCCAAAACTCACATAAAAACCTGAGCATGATTCAACATATTGCTAAGGTATATTTTAAGTGCACTGGTACAAGCAAAAATGCACCTCTGTGCCTCCAAAATATTTAAATAAGAGTAAGTAATTTTAACCACTCACAGCCACTTCGTGTTTAACATTTCATTTTCAAACAACATTGGGATTTACATCTGAGGAAAAACTTGTGTTTTCAGACCTTCATTAATCTCCCTTTTCAGGTATTGATCTGTGCCTGCTTTATGCCTTAATTCCTACTGCAGCCATGACTTTTCCTCTCTTGAACACTGGCTCATTCAATACTAGTTATAATGTGGCTTGCTGAGTAATGCTCATTAAACTCCCCTGTTGCTCTTGAATGTCTGTCTTCATTTTTTTTTCTTGCCATTAATTGCAGTAATGTTCATTCACATTCTGTACGATTCTTCTAACTAACTATACTTCCCTCAATTCATTACACTTCTTCTAGTAAATACATCAACTAACTTCTCCTTCTCCCCTCTCTGAACTAGTCTGCTGCAAGGCACACTAGGCTATTCTTAGCAGTAACTCATACTTTAGCACATATGGTTGAAATCTGCCACTATTTCAGGTTTAATTCATCTCTTACATTGTTTAAAGTCCAAAGGGCCTACACTGTCTATTCTATGTCTGAGGTGTGACATCAGAAATAATGGACAGATAATTAGAAATATCAGAATCCCAACACACTTTTATTCTTTCCTTAATTATTCATAGTAATTCTATTCTGTTGTGCATATCAGCATGCCATAACAAAGCAGAGCTCTACAATTTCTTTACATCCACTCATCCGGCACCATTTTACTTCTTGCTGCTCAGGCAGTTTTACCCAGCTTTAGAGTACATACCAGTCTTAAAGGAAGAGATACCAACACGTGCTGTCCAGAGTTTCAACACTAAGCTAAAGAGTATTTGAAAAAGCCTTCAACAATCCTACTACATCTGTGTTTCCCACACCCACGTCTGACATCCCTTACTATGTGACACATGTTTCTCAAACTGTGACAGTAAAACTGTTATCAATGATGTCAGTCTAAGTAGTGGTGAAACTCTGATTTGCCTGATGTAGTAGATGTCCTAGAATCCTGGTTTGACCACCAACTATCTTGTCTCCCCTAAAATACTGCTCAGTATCAAGCATTTTACTACGAGACAAGAAAAGATGGATAAGGGTAGACTTTCTAGCTTTCTAAATAAGACAGGCCATGATCCAT